>NC_027755.1:1903836-1932143 GCF_000695525.1 Brassica oleracea var. oleracea
GTCATCCTTGTTCTCCGTAAACTGGTGGAGTGTCGTTCGTTGAATACATATCTGTTGTTGCGAATTCAATCTGTTGTTCTCAATTCATTCAATCTGTAATCATCGAGTACAGACTTTGCGAATTCTTCATGTTTTGTTTTCTCATTTAAATGTAGAACTCTACACTCTCTACTGTCGGCGTTGAATACATATCTGTTTTTCTTAATCCAGTTACCATAAACAATAATTACCGGATCCATAAGATCTCGGAGAAAGATGAAGAATAAGATGAAGAAGACAGATATATAGATAGATAAAGAAGAAGAAGAAAAAAGATGAACAGACAGACAAACGTAGTTGTAAAGTAGATCGTTAGCAATGACATGGCAAATCCGAGTTGATGACATGGCGGATGACATGAAAAATCGGTTAATCAGCCGACAAACAAATATATAACTCAGTCTCCGTAAATCAGCTCTCATTTACAATGTAAGTCAGCCGAACCATGGAAATATTTCAGTACTTAATCTTTTGATCCTTAATCAGCCGTAATTAGGATGAAAAACGATAAATCAGCCGTATCGTCACATAGATCAGCCGTCAAACGAATGATATTCTAGTAATTAATATTTCGCTAAAATCCGGCAACCCCATAATTGTTGTCTGCTTTTAACGGTTAATCGTAAACAGACTAAAAATTAAAATCCTACAAAACAAGGTTGTTTTAATTAGTTTATATAAAACTACCCAAGTACCCATTATGTTTGCTCCACGTACCTTGATAGACAAAAACCCTGATAGTAGTTGATATTACTAACACAAGCATATGTTCCTATCGGTAGGGAATGGTAGATTGGTAATTTGCAAGGAGAAATGTAACCTTTGAGATAAGCGAGAGACTAGGAAGATGCGTGCAGCGAAAATAGATTCCTCTAAAGAATACTTTTAAATTGTCAGTTAACCGTTGAGAATCTCCAAACAATACTTTTTTATGAAATTGTCAACGCTAGGAATACTACTATATAAACCCCTGGTGTAATCTCTAAACATCAATCAATACACTTGAATCAAAATCTCAAACACTAATTAAAAATGGGTGATCCTGGCGAGCCTGGAAGCTCCATGCATGGAGTCACCGGTAGAGAACAAAGCTTTGCTTTCTCGGTGGCTTCACCGATTGTCCCGACCGACACAACGGCCAAGTTCGACCTGCCGGTGGACACTGAACATAAGGCAAAGGTCTTCAAGCTCTTCTCCTTTGCAAACCCTCACATGAGAACGTTCCACCTCTCGTGGATCTCTTTCTCCACATGTTTTGTCTCCACATTCGCAGCTGCACCACTCGTCCCCATCATCCGTGAGAATCTCAACCTAACCAAACAAGACATCGGAAACGCTGGAGTCGCGTCCGTGTCAGGGAGTATCTTCTCTAGGCTGGTGATGGGAGCCGTGTGTGATCTTCTAGGTCCACGTTACGGTTGTGCCTTCCTTGTGATGCTCTCCGCACCAACGGTGTTCTCCATGAGTTTCGTGGATGGAGCCGGAGGGTTCATTACCGTGAGGTTCATGATTGGTTTCTGCCTTGCGACGTTTGTGTCTTGTCAATACTGGATGAGCACTATGTTCAATAGTCAGATCATCGGTCTAGTGAATGGGACAGCAGCTGGATGGGGAAACATGGGAGGTGGCATAACGCAGTTGCTCATGCCGGTTGTTTATGAGATCATAAGACGTTGTGGTGCGACGGCGTTCACGGCATGGAGGCTTGCCTTCTTTGTCCCTGGTTGGTTGCATATCATCATGGGAATCTTGGTGCTCACGCTAGGTCAAGATCTCCCTGATGGGAACCGAAGTGCCTTGGAGAAGAAGGGAGAAGTTGCCAAAGACAAATTCGGAAAGGTATTAATTTATCATTCGATATATATAACATTTCATAAGAATTTTTATTACATTATATGAATCAAAATTTAACTCATGATTTTGCATAAATGGTGTAGATTATGTGGTACGCTGTTACAAACTACAGGACTTGGATCTTTGTTCTTCTTTATGGATATTCCATGGGAGTTGAGTTGAGCACTGATAATGTTATCGCCGAGTACTTCTTTGACAGGTTTGTTTACCATGTCGATAGAAGAAAATATAGTAACTTTGTATTCACACATTAATAATAAACTTTTACAATTATTATTTTTTACTACACAACTTTTAATAACTATTAACTGATAATATTAAATCAGTTTAAATATTTACAATTAATGTTTTTCAAAATATATAATTTATTAATATAAATTACTAAAGTTATTTTATAAATCTAGAAAATTTATCTTTTGATGGTTTTTCAGGTGTTTTAGATATTTTATTAATATCAATTACTAAAAATATTTTACATTTAATGTTTTTCAGGTTTCACTTGAAGCTCCACACAGCCGGAATCATAGCAGCATCTTTCGGAATGGCCAACTTCTTTGCCCGTCCAGCAGGAGGCTATGCATCCGACATTGCAGCCACTTACTTTGGTATGAGAGGAAGATTGTGGGCGTTATGGATCATTCAGACAGCCGGTGGTCTTTTCTGTGTGTGGCTAGGCCGCGCTAACACCCTAGTCACTGCTATTGTAGCTATGATTCTCTTCTCATTAGGAGCACAAGCCGCTTGTGGAGCCACATTTGCGATCGTTCCTTTTGTCTCTAGGCGAGCCCTTGGAATCATCTCGGGCCTTACTGGTGCTGGAGGAAACTTTGGGTCAGGGCTCACACAGCTCATCTTTTTCTCGACCTCAACGTTCACAACCGAACAAGGGCTAACGTGGATGGGAGTGATGATAGTTGCTTGCACGTTGCCTGTGACGTTAATCCATTTTCCTCAATGGGGAAGCATGTTCTTGCCTCCATCCAAAGATCCTGTCAAAGGTACGGAGGAGCACTATTATGCTTCCGAGTGGAATGAGCAGGAGAAGCAGAAGAACATGCATCAAGGAAGCCTCCGGTTTGCGGAGAACTCTAAGTCTGAGGGTGGCCGACGCGTCCGTTCTGCTGCTACGCCCCCTGAGAACACACCTAACAACGTTTGATCATACTAGTCACATGGAAGTGTTGAAGGATTGTTGCAGATAAGAGTATGTCCCACAGCTAGTTTTCTTCAAACTTTATCAATGCTTGCAGGACGTTATTTATAATGTATCCATCTTTCTTTCACTAATGAAACCTTTTGTGTTGTTCTCGGCTTTTAGAATTCTTTTTCAAATCAAAATATACCCTGTGATATTTTGAATATTTTGCATTATATAACTAACGTCTTAAAGATATTTAAATTGGCAAACTCCACGGTTCAGTTCAGTATAGAATTACACATAAATGATAGAAAATACTCTGCGTAAATATATGTGAATTATACATTTTATAAATTGTTTTAGATTTGTTAGAAAATTTACTTTGTGAGATTTCTTCTTCTGTGTTGTGAAATGTATATACGTACTAAAATATATTGTTGATTAGAAGCGTCAGTTTTGTTAAATTTTAAAAACCATTTCCAAACAATTTGAATACAAATTACAATGTAAAACTTTTTAAAAGAAACAATGATAATGAAATGATAAGACGTATGGAATGATTGCATACAAGAAGAAATTCAAAAAGTAACACACGCACACAATCAATCAAGGGGCACATATAGCAAATTTGATACACATATATATGACGCACACAAATAGAATCATTTCAAGTTGATAAAATAATCCAAACTAAAGACGAGTTCGGCATAAAACTCTCTGGAATCCATTCAACGAGTTCGATGTAACGTTGATCATTACAGGCGTACACACAGCCTTCAAAGTACGTCTCCTTGACCGAAAAATCCACGTCTTGTAGCTCACTCTAGCCGTTATATACACTTCCATTTCAATCACCCCTTTAGTAGTTTCAGCCCTCAAGTCCTTCGCATTAAACTTGGACAATGCCACGTTGTGCGACACAAGCTGCGTCTCAATCCTTGTGTCGTTCTTTGGATGCTGCTTGAAGGCAGGGATCTCCTTGTGAGCCACGGACTGGTTATGGTGAGCCGTGGAGATGCGCATGGAGTGGTATCTCACGGAGACATGTTTCTCCGGGTTGTATGATTTGATCACATAGTCGAACTTGGCACTAATGTGATCGTCCTTGGCAATGGCAAAGTCTTGGACCGACGCGGCTTCTACCGTGTAGACTAGTCGCTTTGGCCTGAGGGTGAGGTATGTGATCAATATGGCGAGACCCACAAGGAGGCCTAAAAGGATGAGGGCGATGATGATGCATAGGACAGGGTTCAAACCTCTAGCAGGAAGGGCTTGAGGATGTGGTTGTGTTCGTCTAGGTGGTGGGTTTGGAGGAACCATTGTTAGAGAGTATATAACTTGATTGTTAGAAAAAGATAGAGAGTAAAGATTAATTTGAGTGTTATGCTGTGGTTTAATACATATGATTATATATAATAGAACTAACATGGATAGTTAGATTCTTTGCCTTTGTGTAAGGATTAGTCCCAAAACTATTCATCTAAATTCTTAATTATTTGGCATTACTTGTGAATAAATCAAGAAATCTTGGAAGCTGGAAGATTCTTACTTTTTGCTTGTTTATTTTTTATTTTCATTTTTTATAATTCTTTGCTTCTTCTTGTAATGTTGTCGTTATAACTTTGGATTTTTATAACTATCAACATTGTGATGCATATGTAAACATTACAGTTTTATTAACAGAACAGGATTCCACTCACTTTAGTTAACATCGTTGTGTTTAATTATGCCCCCTTTGCATTGTCGGAAGCCTTTATTCCTTTCCCAAAATGTGTAAAAGAAAAAAAGAAAACTAGAAACCAAATTGTGTGTGTTTAATTAGTTTTTACAGTGACTATGAGAAAACCACAAAACTTTTTCTTAAACGATGGAAACTCGATTTACGACCTTGAACCACATGTCGAATTCTTTATTCACTAGAATAAACCAATGGGCCACACGCTCTTGGTTCATGAGGCGTGTTTACCTTACAATCACCACTAATAATTGTGTCAAAACTTATAAGATCCATTAGAGTAAAAATTTGTAGCACTATGTACGATCTTGTTTGCGTTTGTAAAAGATAATGGGAAAGAAAAACTCTAAAGTAACAAAAAAGTGGTCATTGCATGCTGAGCAATGCAGAATTTGGTCACCGGATATCCCTTGGAAGATCCTTTCTCCTTCACCTTCTCCACCAGGAGCTAAACTTTTTTTTTTTAACATTCCACCAGGAGTTACACATATATTGATATATATGCACGTAAAAATGGGTGAGTTTATATATAGATTTGTACGTGTGTTTTGTATATAGACTTATTATATATAAACGCATAGCCCCATACAAAAACATAGCATGCATACATGCAATGTCTACAAGCAACACCAAAAGGAATATTCCATTAGTTATTCGATTCGTTGAAATATATCACACAATTTTTACAAAATAAAATAAAATAAAAAGATTTCACTTCAGCTATGTTTATTCTTGTTGAGTTGATTGTACTAATTACAGAAACATACTTTATAGTACAAAGAGCATGTGTCATCACTTTGCACTAACTCTTTTTCAAGTTTCACTTACTCGTTTCACATGCACTTTCTATATATATATATATAACCTTCTTCATATACCGTTCACAATCGTCATCTCTCACCTCCGAAAGCATGCCTAACAACAAGAGCAAACACGAGGCAATACCTCAAGACAAAGATCTTCCGGTTAGTCGTTTAATGATTATTGTGATTATGATTATGTCTTCTTCTAATCTTGTTATGAACCATTCTAATTAAGGGATCACCGATAGCTACTACATGAATATGAACTCGGACGAGAGGAGATGAGAGATCGAGAAGTTTACCAAGGTCTTGGTCAACGGTAACCACACTAGTACATTATGAATCTCTCTCTCTGACCGGGCAATTTCGGAACCTTTGGCAATGTTTCTCTTGGTATCTCTATTTATGTTATTGTGTCTTGTCTATCGGTTTGTAGTAAATCTTCTTGTTATCGTTTTGTGAACGGAACATTTTTTCTTGTTTGCACTATTTATTTTTCTTGACGAGCTGATGACAATAATATATAATCTCGCAACAATGCCGGTCCAACACTTTCAAAAAAATTTGGATGCCCCAAACTCATTTAAAATTTTATGTCCTTGTTATTCATGTAATTTTTTTATAAAGGCCTATATACAACTAAAATTATCGGTTAAAAACTTAAAATCATGATGTCATAAGTGGCCGGTTCTTTTACCTTATGCTCAGGACATATTTATTAAGCTCTGCAAAAGATACAAGAAAAGAAACAACAGTTTTGACCAAAGAATGAAACAACAGTAAACACTAAACAACAATGGACCTGAGCCCAAGTGCATCAAGGTAGTCCTTAAGCCCAAAAGATCCAATACGATAATTTGTTTTTAATTACTCTAGCACCTAAGATTCGACTGATATCATTAATTCACCTACTATTCTTGCATTTATTATTTATTTTGTTATTGCTAAACCTTAGAAAAAAAAATCCATACAATATTTTGACACATGAGGATCAAATTGTAATAAGATACATAAAACAAAGTCGATATATACAAAATTTATGTACACAAACGGAGTTAAAGTTATAGGTAATACAAAGTGATCGAAACTGATGTCTAAACAAACAAACCTACACAATCAAGTTTGTGTTTTGTGGGTGGGAAGAAGAAACACATACAAGAGATATAAAAGCAAAGATTCAGGCGCTGTTACTCCTCCGTTTCTTACGGACGTGGTTAGGGTTATGAACAAAGAAAGTCTCTACCTCTTGGCTACCGACGTCGGTGGCTTCAAAGAACTTCAGATCTTTGGACAATCTTTTCTTCTTTGTCAGAGGAATCTCACGCGGTCTCTTTCTTGGGGCCGGTGGACAAGTCTCCAGCTCAGGAATCTTGTGATCACTTGAAGTTGGTGTACTTAGAGATCCTAACAACTCTTCTTGCTTCGATCCTTCTTCTTCTTGGTTTATGGGTTTCTGTTCTTCTACTTTTGCTTCTTCTAGGGGCTCGAGAACCTTAGACATGGTCACATGGATGTATGTTTTCTATATCGGAATGCGAATGTTTCGTGTGGTTATTTACCTTCTAAAAGGGAATAACATTAATTTTTGGATCTAGAAAGTGATAGGCAGAGAGAGAAAAAGGGAGATTAAAGGGAGTGTATTCTGCGAAATGTCCATGTACTAATACTGAATGAATGAATATTCCGTTATTCAATGTTTTTTGTGCAACTTTTCAACTGCAGGATAATTAGTTAGATAAATTAATTTCTACATAAACAAATTTCGTTGATTAAAAGAAAATGAACACTAGAAATAATAGTGTATTAGTTGAAATTTAAAGAAGCTTATCCAGAATAAATCGCAATGTGTCACATCATTCTTCAATGCTACATGTCTCTGAATACGTACAAATGCTTTGCATAGGATACCCATTTCATCGCTAATATAATATTTCATACAATTGATGTGTCTACTTTCCCACATTCATTGGCCTATTCGATGCATCTCAGCCTATTAGTTGAGCCAATCAGATATTGCCATTTAAGCCTCCACTTGAGTCTGGTTTGATATTGGGTTCTATTGGTAAACTGGATCAGGATTGGGCTTATGAATACAACATCATCCACAGACATGGCATAACCTAAAACCCCAACCCACTAAATCCAACTCAATCGGAATCCGATGCTAGAATCAGGCCTCTACAGTCTTCACTCTTCATGCAAAGGTGCCTCATATGCATGCATAGGTATTGGCATTCGGGGTTCCAATCGGATTTCGGTTTTATCCATTTCGGATTTCGGTTTTTCGAGTTTATCAAAATCAGCTCCATTCGTATTATATGAAAGTTTGGTTCGAGACCGGTTTGGTTCTATCAACTTCGGGTCGTGGTTAGTAAATCTTCAAAGAACTGGTATAATCCATTGTACTTTCGGGTTCGGATCCCAATCGGTTCTTCGGTTTAAAAATACATGATTAGTACCTATTTTGCAACCAGAACATAAGTGAAATCGGTTCTTCGGATTTAAAGTACATGATTCGTACCTATTTTAATAGCCAAAACATAAGTAAAATTGGTTCAAAAATAAGAAAACGTGATCATTCAAAATCAAACGAAAGATAAACATAGTTATTGATAGAAAAAACAAAATAAATGAAAGCATAAAACAAAAAATGAGTTCTATGAGAAACAATATTCTGTGAAAACAAAACCAAAATCTAAAAACTTTAAGCTTCAGCCGCTACATTCAACCATCAATTTTCATGATAATTATTTTAGAAGTTTAATAATATCTTAAAGTATTTTACATACATATTAGGAATTAAGATCATGTTTGGTATAAGTTTTTTTGTGATTTTAAATGTTTCGGGTTTGGTCCGGATAATATCCATAACCCAAAATATCACAAAACAAGATCCATTCGGTAGTTCAGTTCGGGTTCATTTTTATCGGATTGAGTTCGATACTGATTTTCGGGCTCGGTAGCGACTGCATTGACTTTGTGAAAAATTATTTTGGTGTGCTCCGATTCTTTTTGTTTTAAAATTATAGCAAAGAGAGAAAGGAGAGAGAAAATGAACATATGACTGTTATAGTTTTAACTTAACAAACCATTTTCTTTTTTAGTTTTGTTTTTGGGACAAATACAAGATATCAAGCTTCAACGACGAATTAAAAAACATTTAACAGTAATACTATATAGCAATAAACTAGAACCAACCACCATGATATCATCATTCGCTTACAGAAGTGTGGTCTATATTAAGGGAATATTGAGTAAGAAAACAAAAATAATGGGAAATAGTAGCCGCCGAATGGTTCGAGGTGATGGTGACCTCTAAGACGCGACTGGTTTTGAAGTGGCCTTCTTAACAGCTTCAGCATAGGTCCTGTGCTGGTAAGTTAAGGTCGACTCGAGCAAGTCCCAAAGAGACGTCTTCGGGTTCCATCCTAATTATCAGAAAACAGTTTTGGTTTGGTTATGTTTCGAACGAGACAAAGCAAGTCAATAAAACAAAGAAGGGAAATCTTTACCAAGTTGACGGTTAATGATGGTCATGTCTGGGATTCTCTTGTCGCTGTCATCATAACCTTCTCCATAGAATTCTTTGGAGCTCACGTCTACAGTTGGACTCTCAATAGCTGTCTCTCCACTCACTTTTGAGTAGACCTGTCCATTTTTGGTTTTGCCAGCATTTGAGTATCGAAAATCATATCAGAATTTTTATATATGAACAAGCTTTCTCACCTTAGTCATCATTTCGGCAAGCTGCCTTACTGTCACTTCATTGTTTGGGTTTCCTACATTGAAGATATGCCCATTGGCTCTCTCTGGGTTTTCCTGTTAAAGATTCCACAGGCAATTTAGATGCAACTTCTTTGATAACAGTGCAACAAACGAGAATAAACAATGAATGAAACTCACAATCATCAAGAGGACAGCTTCAATGGCATCCTTGATGTAGATGAAGGTTCTCTGTGACTCTCCACCATCCACAAGCTTGAGAGGCTCACGCCTCAGAAGGTTCTGAAAATACCCCAAAATTTTGAAAAAGTTAAGCAGCAGGCAATAAAAGAAGGCAGTTTATATAGCCTATAGGACTGAGCCTGTAACATACGTTGCTGAAGCAGGCTAGGACACGAGGGACACCCTCGCTAGGACCATCAATGCCAGGGATGAAATCCATCCTAGGTCCAATCCAGTTAAACGGTCTCACAATGGTGAACTCAAGTCCGTTCTCAGCACCCTCAGCTGCAACCATAAACAAAAGAAATTGAGAACCTGCCTCTAGGTACATTGAATTTGCTATCATGTAAGAAAGAAAAACCGCGTACCATAGACAAGTCTCTCAATCAGTTGCTTAGCACAAGCATATGACCACCTCTGCTTCTCAATAGAACCAAAAATGCAAGGAGATGTATCTTCTTTGAGTACATAAAAATCAGGATCCTGAAAAAACAAAACGATCATCATCTGTGAGTGGTGAAAACATAAAAAATACAGAGACAGAAGGAGTAATAAGAACTAAATTTTACTCGACATGAGAAAAGTAAGCAAACAAAAAAAAACTCCTCAGGTAATAGTTGGGTCTCAAAGGCCAAAGCCATACTCGGATAATTGCAGGGAAAGAAACTACATTTTCTCAAACTACTAAAGTAAATAGTGATAGGCTCAGAACTAGCTCACTCTACTCTCTGAATCGAGTTTAAGAAGTCTAAACAATCTCATATTAAATTTCTGAATCCATCCTCAGTGAGTGTGTCACTGTAAAAATAACATAGTTTCTTGATCCGCTTGACACAAAATGACATGATCAGAGTGAAGAAAAGCCAGACCTGACGCAGAGGATGATCCTTCGGAAGAAAGCTACCAATGGTTTTCCCATACACTTCACAAGTGGAGAAGTGAATAAGACGCTTGTTGTTCTCTGAGCAGTACTTCACCTACATTGACCACCTCAATGTCACACAAATAATGTATGTTACAGAGTAAACATATATAAAGAGAGAAGACGAAAGCAAATACATACCACAGGGAGAGCATCGATAAAATTGCTGTAGATAGTGTCAAGAGGACGCGTATTGTAATCCGCTGGTGTACAGATCGCAGCCAAATTAATCGTCTGCATCGCAAAAACAAACAAACACATTCACAATCTCGCGACGACAATATACATATACAAACGAACAAAGCATGACGGATACGCAATTTGAAATTCAATCCTCGAATAATGAATCAGATCTGAGTGTATAATCACCAAATGCACTAAACTATCACAAATCGCTAAACAACACCTTCGCAATCGATAACATACATACACGAATCGATTACATACGCAATTTGAATCTCAGATCTGAGAGTGTGCACAATCAGCATTACGGAGAAAAAGAGATTTTACCAGATCCGCCATCTTGACGAGCCCCTCGAGCCTCGAGTCATGCTTGATGTTGATGCGATGGAACTGGATCCTCTCGGCCCACTCAGAGGTATCAGGCTCGAGCAAGTGCTTGATCTTGTCGTTGTAGACGTCGAGCGCGAGGACCTTGTGCGGAGTCTCGTTCAGGAGCTTCTCGCAGAGGTGAGAGCCGATGAAACCGCCGGCGCCGATCATGCAGATCGTGATCGGCTTGATCGGCTTCCCGTCCAGATCCAATCTAACGGCTCCGTTGTTCGCCATTGTTTGTTTGTCGGTGGAGGATGGAGGAAAGGAATCAGAGAAACGCGTTGGATCTTTTGTCACACGCTATACTATAGAAGATAACAATGTGAGTGTGATATTTAAAGGCATGTGGATGAAGAAGTAAGTCTACGTGGCATTAAAATTAATTTAATGTAGACAGAAAAATGTTTTCGTTAGAGTGTCATATTCGCTTTTACTCAAATTGTGAATTTTTTTTTATAATAAAACTCAATGATGGACGTAATGTAGGATTGTTCACGTGAAATTTAGTTTTGAATCTAGAGATTAATAGTGTGTTAATAAGCTTTGGTCATTTCAATTTTTGACTAGATCTTGACTCTGCGCTGTATATATAGGTGTGTTAATACATCATTTTCTACATTGTACAGTCCACTATAATATAAATAATGGTGCAGTATTGTTTTTTACATCGCATTATTGCTATGGACTTCACCTGTTTACACAACGCAAACAGCATCTTCTCTGTCACAAATTTGTAATTATTCAAATATATCTCTTATATATTAAAAGAGAAACATTGTATTGAATGCATTTACATTAAAATGGACACGTAACAGTCTCATAATGATTTGATAATAAATATGTTAACGCGTTCACACTATATTCATAAATGTGTTCACACTATGTACTTTGTGCATCTTTTAATATGAAACTCACATGCATAATTTTAATAAAATTCTGGATTTTTTTGATTCGAATCAAAAAAGATAACGAATCAAAAGCCTAATTCGATCTTATCCGTTTTGATTCGATTCATTACTCGTTGAATCAAAAAAAATTTGGATATCCATAACTTTACGAAGCAAATCAAATATTAAAATACAATATCCAAAAACAAACAAATCACAAATACCAATATTTTTAGGAACAAATATATAATTCGATATGTTATATGCAAATATATATTTATATATGTAAAGAATTATATATATATATTATAGTTTATATAAGTCTTACAACATTTTTATGAACTAAATTTATTTTATTAGGCACTAGAATTTAAAAAGTTATATAATGTTTTATTTTGTAATAAAATGTTGTTATTAAATTTTTCAATTATTTTAAATTTTTTAATTTATTTACGGATCAAATCAGATATTCTTTAAAATTCTAAAAAAATTCGGATATCCGAGTCATTGAATATCCAGGTGGCTAAAGATCGAATCGACACGAATGCCTCCAAATACTCGGATATTCGATCTGTGTCCACCCCTATTTAAGGATACAATTTTATTTTCTTTATATGAAAATAATTCACTAATGTCAAGGCCTTTTTATTTTTAATTAATTTTAATTTTATATTTCATGTATTATTTTTTAAAAAATGTCATTAATATTAATTAATAATATCCCCTATATATTAATCATGGAACATTACAACATGTTTTGATAGCCATGTGTCATCACCAGAATGATTTTCAGAATCGTTAGAAAAATAAGTTGGTCCATAAAATTATATATTATATTTTTCATTAAAATAACTACAAATTGATTATATACACACAAAATAATATTATTTATTTCCTTAAATAAAAGCCACAGAATTATTTAATATGAATAACATATATATGATAATTAATGATTATGAATTTATACATATTTGATAACAATTTTTGTATCTTTTTTTAATTTTATATTATTAAAAGAAATTAAACAATCATATTAAACATTTAATATAAAAATTTTACATTTTTTCTTATATGTTATATTTAGAATTTTTAAACGACTATATTACAAAAAATGGTAAAAGTCCCACATTGAAATTTTGTAATCAATGGTTTAACTTTTTTTATTCAAGTAAAAGAAAAATGATTATAAAGTCTCATTAAAAGATATTCATATTATATATATGTATATATATATATATATATATATATATATTAATATCATTTAAATTAAATTATATACTATATAAATTTATAAATTTATTAATTTCAAAATTTGCAGTGAAAATTCATTGAGATTTTAATATTTTAATTTTGAAATTCGTATTGGAACAATTCACATTAAATTTTTGTGATTAACGGTTTAAATTTTTACTACAGCAAATATACAAATGTTACTAAAATCATATGAGTAGGAAGTGTCAATAATAAATATATATTAATTATACTATATATATTTATGTCAACATCACTAACGTTTAATTATATACCATATAAAATAAATAAAATAATTATTTTGATTTATTTACTAAAAACATGATTGTAAATTAACAAAATGTTTTGGTTTTGATCCTGGCAATCCAAAAAATACACTTTTTAAATAATTTAGTTTTGATATTTATTTCAAAAAAGCTTTTAATGAAATATCATGAAAAGATTCCAATCACCTTCTTTTGAGTTTGTTCGAAGAATGAGAGATTTGATCATTCGTCTAATATATGTTTCTCCATAACCCACCCAATACAGCTATTATAATTTTTCCGAACAAAACTTATGATCTTAGTACGTTGGGGTTTGATTATAATCTGAACCGAACTATGATTCGAAGATATCCAAAATTAGTGTAATATGTTAATGTTTTTTATATGTCAAAGTAATTTAGATATTTTATATTATTTAAATATTTTTATAGTTTGTTTTATTTATTTTTTAAATATCTTTTAATTAATTTATATAGTTTAAATAGCTTTCATTAGATTTATGAATAATTTCAATATTTTGACATTTTTGTCAATTTTTGAGGTTTAAAAAATATATTTTGGGACAATTTTGGATATTGGTTGTAATTCGATGTAGACCGAATCCAGAAGAAACTGAACCGAATCTGATAATTAGTAAAATCCGAACTCAAGAGCATAATACCAAAAAATTAAAAATCTAAACCAGTTGAACCAAAATCGACGGACCTCATAACTCTTAGGTATATGATATATTTAAGAAACCAACATTTGTTTTCATCATTTTATATCGATAAAGATTGTAGTGATACAAAATATTAAAACCGAACAAATATTAGTATAAAAACTCATTCCGCCCATATATGCGCGGATTATCGTCTAGTTTTGGATTATTGGAGAAGATGAGTAGCCGACAGAAGAATAACTTGTAAAAACTATTGTCATAAAAGTAAACAATAGATATTTTGTTGAAAAATGCTGACGGTGGAAGTTTCCTAATTTGTAAGTTATTAATTAGTGGTAATATATGTGATAATAATATTACAACAATAAGCTTTGTTTTTTTCTGACACTCTTAGCTTTTCAGGAAAGTAAGTTAAAGTCATCTCCGTGGCAGTGAATGCTAGAAAGCTACAAGAAATGGAGGAAGTTACGAGAGAGCAAAATATGGAGAAGGAAAGCTACTTGTAACAAGAACAAGTAATAATAATAATCAATCTCTGAGCTCTTGCTATCTCTCCACTGCCCTGTGTTTATTACGTCTTTGCTTCTTCCTCCTCCAGTCGCTGAAACGTTCACCTCCAGAGAGCCTGCAACGTAATCAAACTCTTGCAATTTAATACTCTCAAACAGACTATTTATAAATCAACAGACTCACAGTCGTATACTGCCCATCCAATCCGTTGGCGGACAAGATCGTAGACCACCACTTTGTCTTTAAGAACCAAATCTGCATAGCAATCCAGAGCCAGGAAGAACCCATTTGAGAAAAAAATAATTGCAATGTTTCAGTTTTACTTGATCGAGTTACCAAAAGAATAACGAGTCTTTACCTCCAAGAATCGTTATACGACGAGGCTGCTGCGATCTCTGGAAACCAATGCACCATATTGAACTTCCCGACTGATAGATAGCAAATGATAAATAAACAAAAGATTATCAACTTTTTGTTTTGTTACTGGTTTTTTTTTGTTTTTTGAAACACTGTTTTGTTACTGGTTACAATAGAGAATGTTTAGCTAAGGGCTGAAGTTGAGTATATGAGAACTCTCTACAGAGTAACTTGCATGCCTAAGTTAATATTGGAACTCATTACACTGCTGAATCCAATCATGACAATCCTATTTTTTTTCCATTTTACTCGGTTGCTGATTCGAGTTTGTCTATAGCCCTCACTTCACCAGTGACTCTTTCACTCTCACAACTCATAACAGCTCTAACCTGCTAGGTTCAGTCCTAGACCTGAATCTAAAAGTTGAGCAGCTAAACTTTTCAGAGATTTGCCACAATACAAGACAACTTAATGAAGTAGTGTATGAATATAAATGCTTACGCTAGAAAACATCTGAAGATAGTCACGAGGGGTCAAGACCATTGTTGCACCACCAGCGAAGCTCAAACTAACTTCTGGAAAGACATCAACGGAACTGCAACATTGATTCAAATCCTTTTTTAGCAGCTTAACACTTTGAGTTTCATGTACATTGACATGAGAGGAGCTTTACCCAGATGTGATATCAAAGCACTGGTAACTCTCATAAGTAATGGGACGCCCATACTGTGAAACAGCACTTGATATCTGCAGGTTCAACGGTTTATGAATCTATTTTTCTTGTAAGGTGTCATCAAGACAGATACTTCAACAATAGCAAAGAAAAAACACTCACAGCTTGGACGAATGGATTATACGCTTCGTCAGGAAGATAAGCAAGAGTGGTCCCTGTATCAATGATCGTCCCATCACCAGTGGCTATTGTGAAAACAGATGGATCAATCGGTAATATCTGGTTGTTCACAGCAATGCTCTGCAGGTTCACATTATAATGTAGCCTGAAAATGTTTTTTTTTGCATCATATTATCTTAATCAAGACGTGTGGTTATTATATATATTCTAGTTTTCCTATTCCAACCTAAACAAACATCATTTTTATCTTCTTAGGTTCATATTAGGATTGAGAACTCACTGTGATGGAACAAGAGGAGTATAGACAGTATCCGGTCTCTTGATTTGACCAAGAACCATTACACCTCCACCGTTACTATCTCCCTTCAGACAATGAGAGAATACTCGCGGCGCGAGTCCTTGCGTAGCGAGCTGTGAAACTACAGATAAACTCCCCTGGCCTAACCCAAAGATGCCATCAACTGCTCTTCTAGGCCTCTGTAAATCTCCGGTTTGTAAATTGCTACACCTGTTTTGTCAATATCGAAGATAAGCATCACATGTCATGTTCTTAAAAGAGCATATTCTTGGTGCTGCTAGCTTACCCGAATACAAAGGGAGCAGAGGAGTTTATAGCCAAGGTACTGGTGATGACAGTATCAAAGTAGACGAAATCTGAGATGTAGTAACCAGAAGTGCCACTTCCATCACCGTACTTGAACGCATAGGAACAGAGATTGTTGGGAGAACAGCCGGATTCCGACTCGAAATTGGAGGAACATCTCTTGTCTGAACATGAAACCATTGAAGCTGAGGATGAGGTTCCAGGATCAAAGAAACTCAGCTCAATCTGGAAACACAAAAGAGAGTTAAAAACAAAGTGAGATCATATAGATGTATTAGAGGAAAGTTAACAAAGATGTATACTTGGAGTTCACTAGTCTTGGGGCAGCCGTTGCAGGAAGAGCAGGCAACCCATAGAACATCACTTCCCGTGTCGATTTGCACGTTGAATTCTCTTGGGGGTGTCCCGAGTTTAACCTTTGTATAGTAAAGCCTGTCATGAAAGCAAAAATAAAGATTCTAACAAAACGAATTGACGAGAGACAAGAAACAGAATCAAAGACATTCCTTAGTTCAAATCTGAAACACATGATGAGGCCAATGCTGCTAACTTAGTCTCCACAACAAGCCATAACAAAGTTCATTAATTTATAATCACATTTGATGAAAAACGAATCTTTAAGACAGAACTGAATCGCATTGGGACAAAGTACTTCATGCAATTTAATTTGGCTTAGAGACTGTACTGGGAATTTCGTTACAAAGTGTGATTTTTTTGGATATCAGAAAAAAAAAAGAAAAAAAAATCAATTTTAGATTTAAAAATCTTTAAGACAGCCTAACCAGAGACAGATTGGTTCATGCGATTCAGTTTGGTCCGAATACTGTACTGAGAATTCCAAAAAAATAGAAAAATTCAAAAATCGAAATCTAAAAGTGGATAAGCAAATCGGTAAGCACAGTGGTTATTACCCTACGAGAAACGGATCGGAGGCTCCATAAACGGGAAAATCAACAACTCCACCGACGGGAGATTGCAGCAACCTTCCATGGCGAGCTGAATCAAAAGCTCTGAGCTCAGCCAAGCTAAGTTCGTGGCTCGGCGGAATCAATCTCTCTAGCTTGAGAACCGAGTCGGAGCCGAAAACTATGGTTGTCGCAGCATGTAGAAACACGGCAGCGACGATGATTACTCCTGAAGGAGAATCCACCGCCATTTCTCGAGTTCGAACTTAGAAGAATGAGGGAGAGAGCGAGAAAGCTGTCAAGCGGACGTTCTGATATTCTGAATACAGTTAATAAAGTTTATTTCACAGTTTTGGTGGTGATTAATTTAAGCTAATTTGCGCTCCATAACCATAGCTTTGCATATAATTATTATTTCGTTATCATTTATTTTGAGTAAAATGAAATAGATACTGTTAAATATACTATACTACTACTATTTAGTATGCTATTTTCAATTTTAGCAAAACAAATTACGCAACAGCCACGAAGAATGTTAGTCTTTATTCTTTTTTTTCTCTGACAAAGATTTAGGCCATTAGATTCTCATAAATACAACAAAAATGTCTGAAAGAAAAAAGAAAATTGAAGCGTGCTCTGTTTTAGTCTTTGAATACCAATATAGATTGGAAGAAAGGATTAACTATTGCCTCTGAATATGACGATAACACCAATCCAATCAGAACTAGAAAACAACCAAAAGATAAGAGATAGTTTATTGTCTTTGGTGAGTAAAGGAGCAACTGTCTTTTTGAGATAGCCTTCTGGTTTAAGCAGTGATCTGGACAATGTCAAGAAACAATATCAGGAAGGTGCATGAAACGATGTTTGCTCAAATAAACTTTTCTACCTCTTCACTAATGACAGCTTCCATGGAAAATATATCAAACCAAGTGCTTTCTACAATGAACGTTTTTCTCCTTAGTCTTATGATTCAAAAGGCTTAAGAGAGAGATAAGTTTGGTTACCTTTCATTGATCTTTCAAGAGAAGTGAGGTGCAGGAGAGAAGTTGAGCTACTTCCTCTGGAGTTGCTGTTCCAAAGCCTTGCCATCTTATTCTCCCGGATTTGTCGAGTAGGAGAATATACCTGAAAGACAAATAAGAATGTGCAAAAGTGTGAATGACTCTATTATGCCCTTCTTAACTTGGTGAAGTGGAGACTTTCTGTACCCGGTGAGAAGGTTCAGAACTTTCATCTGTTTCCGGAAGTCATAATGGTCCCCAAATGAGTAAACAATCTGCCTCTGGAGGACATTGTTGTCCGGTTTTTGCAAGACTCGTAGAAGTAGTTTCCTTATGGGAGCCAACCCCAGCAGCCATTTGTCTATAAACGAAACCTGTAATTGCAAGAAAACAAGTTTACATGAAGAAATTGCGCAGATTCTGAAGTCTGATTATGAATAGCACAAACGAGTATGGATCAGTACCTCAAACAACTGAAGATCTTTCCTGTCGCCAAACGATTCAATAAATGGTTTGCTCCACGAGCTGATCATTTCCTGTCAGATAAAGCAAGAATCAGACAAGCTGTATATATAAGTTCTTCCCTATCAACGAGTCCTTCACCACTCTAACAACATTGTATCATGCAACTATTACTTCATAAGCCTAACAAGCAACACTTGCGCTAACGTTACAAATCTCTTTCAAAATTGCTAACTAAAACACTTTATCTCGGAAGCATTTGTACCTGAGAGCTAGCTCGGAAAGACAGACACACCAATGTCACCTTAGGAACAGCCAAACTCTCTTTGTTAACCTCATTGCTGTTGGAAGTAATAGGCAGCTTCATGCTTTTCCCATTAGAGAAAGTCACTGCTAACACCGGAAACTTCATGGCCGACACAGCAGGGATTAAAGTCTTGCTAGCAGCAGCGATCTGCAAAAAAAAAAACATCAAATCATCAAAACAGTGCACAGCTAAGTCATAAGAGAAAGAGAGTGTGACATAAGTAACATTATCACCTTACCACCATGGTCCTTGAACTCTTTCATATCAGCAAAGTACCCTCGATTCATCTCATCATTACTGCCCTACATTACATCATAATTAACTTCTCATTGACTCAATCTATCTCGAAAATGCTGAACATTTGAGAGAGAACGTTTGTTTATTTTTCATTAGTTTTAAACTGTCTACAACGTATAGTATATATACAAACTACACTAAACCAAAAAGAGTTAAACCGGAATTAACCAATTTAATTAAACTCAATATAATTAAAAACTCAATGCTGAACCCTGGATCTGAGCAAAAAACCCCAAAAAACTAATCGAATCTGAATGAAAAAGGAGGAAGCTTGCTTACAGTCTAGCACGTTCATCCTCGATCGCTTTCTTGTTCCCAAACTGCACAATCGAGAGCTAATAGTCAACGATTCTCCGATACTCGAATTGAATAACTTCCTCGAAAGTACCTGATAGAAGTCGAGGAACGAGCGAGTGGTTGATCGAAGAGCTGGTATCTGCGAAGGGAGAGACTCGCGATTCTCGTGGCGAGTGAGATTGAAGAGGACTTGATGCTGGTTCCGATAGACTGATCTACATTTTTGCTTCAGGAATCGATTCAAGGTCGTCGCCATTGTGGAAGAAGAGCTTAAACCCTATTTTGGTTCATGCCGCTAGGGAGAACTGTGTTGTAAAGCTTGAAGACCTGAACCAAGAAGTTCTCGGCTAACCTGATTAAACCGATATTTTATTCCTCGGTTTAGACATCTCCGGATTGGTGATATCCAAATAAGATAATTGTTTATTTGTTACATCCGATTCATGTATTTTTTTTTGTTATATAAATATCAATAAAAACATGAAATTTAGTATTAGGATTATTTATTCTGATTTCAAACATGGATATTCAATTATTTTTTCTTATTTTACAAATTTGTGGGTTTCTAATGTTTTTTTCGCGTCTCTCTTATTAGAAAAAAAAAACATTCATTCAGACATAACCTATCTTTAATCATACATTATATTATATTAAATGTTATTAGTAACTACCTCTCTTATTAGAAAAGAAACATTCATTCAGACCTAACCTACCTTTAATCATACATTATATTACATTAAATGTTATTAGTAACTAATAAAAACATTAGATTTTTATTAAGTATAATTATGGAAAACAACAGTATACTACTAAATATGTTTCCAAACAATACAAATTTTAATTTTGTGTTCAAGGATTATAAAATATTAGATCATACTTTTTTATAATTTTTTATTAATCTTCTGTTAATTTATTTGGTGAATCAAATAATTGATTAAAACATAATTATGAAAAACTGAAAATAAGTCTAACTATTTTTAGCAAGTTTAGATACTGCAAAATAATTTCAATTATATAAAATTAATTAAATTAAAGAATTATTTATTTATGTCAAAAATATATATCACACAATTAATTAAATAATTTACAGATATTTATTAAAAAAAATCATAACGAACCCGATTGAAGTAATTGAAAAACAAATTTCTATTTGAGGTGGTAGTAGATTCAAAAATTTTAATTGATTTTGAAAGTATTCAATTGAAAACATAAATAATAGATTTTGAAGTATTTAAAATGATTCTTGATGATGATTTTAGTGCATTTCTCTAATTATTTCATTTTAGATTTTAAAGAAATATAATTAAATTTGATAGAACCAATTCTTTTAAATTTCATGAGCTTTTTGACTCTTTATATAAATTGCACAAAGAAAGAACAAACTTTTTACTGATAAAAATAATAATCATTTTCATACTTCAAGATTCAATACTTTTATTCACACAAACACTAGATATTTTTCCAAGTCATTCAAACACATAAGATTAGATTAAAAACAATCAATAACATCTTGTTAAGCCAAGCTATTTTATTCCATTATAATTTATTTTTTCATTAAATTCTTTTCAAATACAGTTACCATGAAATCTACTAAAATTGAATAACAAAAATATTTAATAGAATTAGAAAATTAGTTAATTGAATAACACTAGTATCTAAAATATTTTAGAAGAATGATTTCAAATACATAATCTAATAACGCAAGAATGTAAAAAAAATTGATGAAATACATAATTGAATAACAAAAGAATTTAATGGAAACTTCAATTCTCTCAAATTCAGTTGAACTCCTAGCAGGTTTAGATATTACAAAATAATTTTATTTAATATGAGATTCATTAAACTAAAGAATTATTTTATTAATATCAAAAATATTTATCACACAATTTATCAAACAATTTCAAAGATTTTATCAATAATTCATAACAAAATAGGTTGAAAGAATTGAAAACAAAATTAAATAACATACTAGATTATATAATTTCATATTTAATATAAATACAAAATAATATAACAATATAGTTTTCAAATAGACTAAAATGAAAAATGTTAAACATATTGATTTTATAAATTACATTTTGTTAAAAAAATATTCTCGTGCTTTTTATTAGATAGAGTTCGGTAATACTCATCACATAACTGTAAATAACACTCTATATAATTTATTTGAAATTATTTACATTTGGAAAGGAAACAATTTGTTTGGTTCGGGTTGTTTAATTACAAATGTTGAAGCCTACTTTTATGTGCTGTATGTGTCCATTCTACATGAAAGAATGAAATATTAACTTGCTAAGCATGGATATATATTATCAAAATTTGATTTCTCAATTTTCCTTTTCAATTGTATTACCTTCAGTATAAAAAAATGGTTTATACTTTTAACAACAACAATCTCACTTTGCTTTGCATGTTTTATACATCCGCAAAGAGTTTATACGTTTTGGCATCAAGAACAATCTGCCTAACTGCCGCGACCATAGCAATCACTCCTAAACAAGAAAACAGTACGGCGATTATAGTGTTGATCCAAAAGATAAAGCTTTTCTTAGATGGCTTGAACGTGAAGTTGAAAAACACAACGGGCAGAACAAAGTCTAGAGGTATGAAACCAAATGCACCTAGCAACGAGTTTACATCTCCAAAAAATGGAAGCATTGCCGCAAAGATTGTAGCAACCACGACGAAGAGAGAACGGGCGGCTAGTCGAGGTATGACATTGCGGATAGAGAACTCTTTCTTTGTTGGATCGCCAAGTGCACTTTCCAAAATATCGTTTATAGGTTGTAAATACACCTGCATAAAAGTGAAATGATTAACGTTAGTCAAAGCCGGTTTTGGGCACAGCAAGACCCCCAAAATTTACAATACATAAATTGGATAGTCTTTAAATTATCGATTTTTAATTAAAGATTAACGTAAAATTATTTGTTGCCCTTCTAAATTTTAGATTCTACTCTGACGTTAATGTGTAATGACATGTAATATACACTTTACCACGGCAACGGCCGAGAGCTGCAGGACGGTGAAGAGGTTGATGAGAAAAATGAACCATGTAGGAACTAAGTAATGGTTTGTCTCAGGATTCAAAAAGTTGGTGAATATGAGTCCATTGGCTTTATTACCAAACGCCCAGTATCCTGAGATGGCTACGGTGAAGAATGTCACTATCACTACTGTGTAACACATACACAATCCTTTAAACATTTTTCCTTTTACTGGTGCCGCCAATGTTGCCTGCATTGCATAATGAAAACATTAATTCAATATCAAATTATATGTGATAAGATTAAATCATATATCAAACCTGAATTTCTGGTATAATGCCGTTGCCGTATGTAGTGGCAATAATAGCCATAGCATTAAAGATCCCAAACACTTTGGTTTCCTTGTCACCAACTATTGCATAGTCTTTCTCCGGTCCATTTGATTTATTTCCTGATATTTAAAAGAAATGTTTGTGATTTAATCCACAATTTTGACCTGGTTAAAACAATCTATACATTTGTATTTAAGATTTAAAGAGTAAGAGGTTTGGTATACCAATAATGATGGATGCAGCAGCGGCTAAAGCACTGTAGAGAAGGCATAGGACGAGGGAGAAGAAGTTGATGTGACGTAGAGAATGAAAAGATGGGATTTGTGCCAAAACCAGGAGCAAGCCTCCAAAAAGAATCACAAACTCAAAGAGTTTCATTTCACCGTTTGGCTCCATTATCAGATAAATTGCCTTAAGGCACTGGCCTCCCAAGAGGGTATTGGCGATAACCACACCATAGCAGACCGCCATTTGTATTGGTCCCACGTAGTACGTTCCCCATTTTGGCCCTTTACGTTGCATATCATCAAGTTGTTAAGAGGAAACCAAACTTATCGTAAAACAAAGCAAAATTTGAATTTAGCATAATACGTGTTAAAGCTTCTTAGTTGTAAACTGCTTGTTACATCTGAATGTACAAAATAAAAATGGAAGGTATATGATCTAGGTCCAGCTTTATGTTAGATTTGCCAGGAATCCAATTTATCAATTATTCTAACTGTTAAAGCAGATCTATACTTGATCCTCCTTTGCTTATATAAGATAAGATTGTATTATGTCACACACAGGGTTATTTTTTGACGCACACAAATAATTTGTTAGTTGAAAGCTGACCAAATTTCAGTATCAGAATTTAAAGCATTTCTACCTCTTAGATTTATAATAGACCTCAATCAAAAATATGAGATTCTATTTAAAAAAAAAAAAAGTTCTCTCTGAGCATTTTACACTATCTCTCCTCTTTTACTAATCTTATTATTAGTCATGATTCATGAGAAGATTTTATAGACAACTCTAAGGGCATGATTAACCCGGTATCTTAACCGGGGTTCTTATACCACCTCCATTGGTGGTTCCAAGGAGAGGTTCTAAAGTGAAAAAGCAAAAAAAAATAAATCAAAAATGCTAAAATCAGAGAGAACCGCTACCTAATTAAGAGGAAGTAGAGTTGTTAAAAACCCCATATGTGTCACTTTATTATTAGCTTTTCTTTTTTTTGCATTCTCTCTCTTCCTCTTCGTTGTCTCTTCGTCTTCGTTGTCTCTTCGTCTTCGTTCTTTGTTTTTTTTGGTTCTGAGAAATCGATGGGGACAACAAATCGAGTGGGGATCGTTTTCGGTGGTGTAGATGGAACGTGGTTGCTATCAAGGAGATCGCCATGGAGATCGCGATGTCGGGATTTTTTATCTCGAGGAAGATCAATCACCCCAACATCATCCGCTTCATCGACATGATCGAGGTTCGTCTTATTTTTCTCTTCTTGACATGATTGAAGATGTTGTTAGCTCGTATAAAGCTCCCATCTTTCTTGGACCAGCTTCACCACAACAGGTTTGGCTCTCAATGCTCTGTTTTCTCTCTTATGACCTTTGGCTCCTTTGCTTTCTGAGACAATTAGTGTTTGATTCTAATAAATAGGAATTTGACATTTAGAACCTCCATCTCCATGTAATGACGATGTTGGTCAACTTGTTGCATGCATAAGCTTTGTTCTTTTCTGTTTCACTTAACCAATTGATAAGAAAAAAAATTGTTTTTGGGTTCTTTCTAGATTTGGCTCTGTTCTTGGTTATGAGCTCACCTATTTTGTATCATCTTATACACAGAAGCTTATGATGCACTTGATCCAACTGGAAACATCACCATAAAATGGGATATCTTTAGCTGGACTGCTGATGGCTATGTGGTAACAAATATTTATAACTTCATCCTTCAATACCACTTATCATATAATCAAATTCTTGTGTTCATAGTTTCCATACTAACCAACTCATAATATTTTCTTCTATCTTCAGGCTGTTGTATCAATCTTCAATTTTCAACAATACCGTCACATTCAAGCCCCGGGTTGGCAACTAGGATGGAGTTGGTATAAAAAGGAAGTGATATGGAGTATGGTTGGTGCACAAGCCACAGAACAAGGAGATTGTTCTAAGTTCAAAGGCAACATACCTCATTGCTGCAAGAAAACCCCCACCGTTGTTGACTTGTTACCGGGAACTCCATACAACCAACAGATATCAAACTGTTGTCGAGGCGGTGTGATTAGCTCCTGGGCACAAGACCCCGCAACAGCCGTGGGAAGAACAACCTCCAACCGCTCTTGCAATGTACACAGCATATGTGTCCCATCAGAGTTCATTGGCATGTGAAAACTAACTACAAAGAGTACTGGCGTGTGAAGGTCACAATCACAAACTTCAACTACAATATGAATTACTTGCAGTGGAATTTGATTGTTCAGCATCCCAACTTCGACAATATCACTCAGCTTTTCAGCTTTACACTCCCACAATGTTAGATTCAGATCTTGTACGCTTTGAGCTGGTCATTAAGGTATATATGCTCAAAAACACTTTTCACCCTGACCTGGATTTTGATTCTAGTGTCCTAGTGTTTGTCTAGTTTTTGTGTCAAATTCTATAGGAAGTTTTACTTTGTTTTTTTCATGTTTGTTTAAAAATTTTAATTATAAATTTGTATTTCTATTTTTAATATGTTCTATGTCATATTTGTTTTAATTTTATGAAATCCAATAATTTATAAGTTTTGTTAAATTTAAATTTAATAATTCAACTTTAAAAATATATATATATATTTAAGAACCTCAAAGAGGTTCTCCCATTGGACCATGAAAAATTTAATTGAACTAACAAGGGTTCTAAACTTTTCAAATCACAAAATTAATTACTAATTTATTCATTAGAGCCCATAAGAGTCTCTGACCAATGGACTTGCTCTTATAACTCATGATTTGATATTTTTTTTTACATTTTTTGGTTAAGAGACAACTTTTATACCTCTTATTTAAGAAACAGTCAGGAAACATATTGCATGTCAGCCGAAAAACATCAACCAATACTGAGATTTAAGTAATTCCAAGTTGCATTCCCACCCAATATTCAAACTTTTATAATCCACATACATTACCTTACTTTATGATGTGGATTAAACATTTATTTTTTGGTCAGAAGTGGATGAAAGAAAAGTTGCAAAAAAAAAAAAAAGTGGATGAAAGAAATCATTATTTTTTTTGGGTCAAAGGTGAATGAAAATGAAATGATTGAAGTGGTGTGTCATGTGGAAGTTCATATAGACACGTATGTCGGTCTATAGCTGCATATCAATTTCAAATTAAACTCTCAAAGTATAAACTTTAATGCAGCTTTTATCCATTTGAGCTAGAATTCTATAGTATTCTTTCTGTTCCTTAATATTACATATTCTAGGAAAAAAATTTGTTTTAAAAAGATCCATTTTTTACATTTTCAAGACATGTTTTATTAACTAATTGTAAATTTCAAAAAACTTAATTGCATTTACTGAATTGTTATTGGCTTAAAATTATGAAACAAAGATAAACACAAAAAAATATGTAAATTTAATGTGTTTTATTAAAATGTGTGAAAAATCTAGAATATGTAACATTAAAAAACAGAGGGAGTATAAAGCAGTTAACATGAACGGTGAAAGTATTTTTTACCGAGGATGTGGTGTGCCATGTCCCGGAACCGAAGGTAGCGGTGGCCGAGTGAAGCATGGTGTTGGAGAGTAAGGGAGAGGAGCGTGTATGAGTAAAACGTGACGGCTGCTCCCCCCACCAAACACGATAGTCCCGCGGCCCATCCCAAGAACTTGAAAGCATACGGTAAACTCAATAAGGGAGGCGCCACTATCGACGTCGTCAAGTGGAAACCGCAGTGCCACCATGTGCCTAGTTCCCATCAACATTCATTATCCTCAGTGATATATATTATATTTTTGTCAAGAAAATATACTAAATCTGAAACAATCAATATATTACATGTTTTGATTCTCATTTTGAAACGATATACATAACCGGTGCGGATCTATATATAAAACGTACCTTTGGATTTAAGGACGAAGAGGGCACCAGCATCAACTTCTTCACCTGTTTTTCTTCCATCTCCTGAACGCTCTCCTTCGCCCATTTTTTTTATTGTTCTTTCTCTTCACTCGATCAAGTAATTAATTAGCTTACTCGGTCTCTTTCATACTACTTCCGTTCCCGAAAGTAAGATGTTTTAGGTTTTTTTCTTGTTCCACAAAGATAGATTTTCTATATTGTTAAGGTACTTTTTTATATTTTTGAGGAACATTAATTGAGAATATTTGAATTGATTAAATTTCATTAGTGGAAAGTTATTGGAAAGTGTATAATAAAGTAAAAAATAAATTAAATTATAAATATTTATTAAATTCTTAATAAGCGTGCGCACTGTATAAAATCTAACTTTCAGGAGGAACAGAGAGAGTATCATTTTTTAGTCAACGACGTTCTATCATATCGCTTTATAATATGAAGTCTTTTGTTTTGTAAAAATATTAATTTTTAATATAAAGTTTTTTTTTTTTGCTAACTTTAATATAAAGTTGGTTGTACAGTTCAAGGAAAAAGATAATTTGGAACACTTCATGCGCAGAATTTTTGGAACACTTCACTGACGTGGCATATTACAGGTTAAGGGTCACACATGCATGTGGCAAAAGCTAAATTGTGGGAGCAACAAGAAAACCAAGATTAGTAAGACAGCGAACTGATAAAAATGTTAAGAATGGTTTAGCCAAAGAATCAGAAGAAGAATATTTTGTTTGTTTTTCGAATCTGTTTATTCACTTAAATTAAGGTTGCTACGTGCTTCCTATTCAAGTAACAATAAATCATCGCCATATACTGCACATAAAGATTTTTATTTTAAAACTAAGTCTGCTATCTTACTTTTCTCTCTCTAAAACTCTCTCCACAAGAAAACCAGATCTCGTTTTTTGTTTGATGGCCGGTGGCCCTCTCACCGCCGGTCACCCCCTTGTTTCTTCTTGCGCAGGTTCCCGCCTCACACGCTCCACTCTCTTCTCCAAGTAGATCCGATATGCGTTTTGCTCTGTATCTCCACCGGTGTTGACCTCTGGCGGACCTAAAATTGAACACACGGGTGTCTGTGTTTCCTCTGGAGCAAAAGCGAGGTATCTTCTTTGGTATAAGGTGGAGGGTTCCGGACAGGGTACGTTCTACGGTGGGTGAAGACAGATCTGTGTAGATCTGGTTCTTGGAGCCGACGGAGACAGTCTGGGAGCGTCGCTGCCTCCTCCTTGTT
>NC_027755.1:1933009-1941122 GCF_000695525.1 Brassica oleracea var. oleracea
AAAAAAAAAAAAAAAAAAAAAATACTGCACATAAACAGAGCGCGTGGCTATGTGTATTAAAATGAAACGTGAGTTCTACGGAACGGTATATTTTTTGTGAGAATTTCAAAATCCCATTTGTTTTATATCAAGATTTATATTTTCTTCTCCTCATGTTTTTTTCTTTGTAGACTTAGCTTGAAACTAATTGATATGTGTTTTTGTTTATTGACCAGACGATGAATTTCATAAGAAAACAATTCATTTTATATTTCTACATTTTAATTAGCATGTGAAGCTTCTGAATTCATCAAATGCATATGTAAAAGTTAACTTGTGGGAGAAACGAGACAGAGATTGGTGAAAAGTCAGTGGCGTCTACAATGTAACAAAGATGTAAACTCAGACAGCCAAAAGTATAAAATCTGGAGAATATAGCCAAAAGAATCAGAAGACAAATATTTGGTTTGGTCTTCTTATATATTTGTCTTCTGATTCCTTTGGTTTGGAATCAGGAGAATATAGCCAAAGGAATCAGAAGACAAATATTTGGTTTGGTCTTCTTAGATCTTTGACCATTCAGACCGTTTTGTGTTCCTCCCAGATTCCAGGCAAGTTATCTTCTCTTCTGGTATGTCTTTTTATGTTCGAAAGACTTGTGATGTTCTTGGTTTTGCCATTTTGTAAATATATCACTAAATTTGCTACAGCTAAAAACATTTCTCTTCTTGTATTGTGACTGTATCCAGGTTTGATGGGGGATTCTTCTGAAAATTCAAAAAGAGTGAAGCTTAGTGATGGGAGATTCTTAGCTTATAGAGAAAGTGGAGTTCCAAAGGAAGAGGCAAAATACAAGATCATTCTTGTTCATGGCTTTGGAAGCTCTAAAGACATGAACTTCTCTGCCTCAAAAGTATAAAAAAATATAACGCTCTTTGGTTCTTGTATCTTGATGTTTGAAACGCCTTTGTTTTTTTTTTCTTGTGGAACAAGAAACCTGACCTAGATTTTGTTTCTCAGGAGCTAATACAAGAGCTTGGTGTGTATCTTCTATTCTACGACCGTTCTGGATATGGAAAGTCAGATTCAAATGCAAAACGTTCACTGAAAAGTGAAGTTAATGACATAGTAGAACTTGCTGATCAGTTGGAGATAGGACCCAAGTTTTACCTAATTGGATTATCCATGGGATCTTATCCTACTTGGGGTTGCCTAAAACACATTCCTCGCAGGTAATCTAAAGGCTAATCAAATAAGTTGTGAATAATAGTTAAAAGTAATTACCGAGAGTATTATGTCCTTTTTTGCAGGCTATCTGGTGTGGCTTTTGTTGCTCCAGTTGTGAATTATCTGTGGCCATCGCTTCCTAATGAACTTATAAAGGAAGATTACATGGGAGGTCTTATCGAATGGGGTTTAAGGATATCGAAATTTGCACCTAGACTGCTACATTGGTTGGTTATACTTATACAAAAGGTCTTGCCATCAACTAGTTCGGTTCTTGAGAGCAAGCAGGTCTACTTCAACAGCCATGACATGGAGGTGCTCAAGCGAACCACTGGCTTTCCTATGTTCACTAAGGTCACTTCCCTAGTTTTCTCCACCAAACTTTCCATTTTTAGTAATAATTCAATTCTGACCTATATTACTCTACCGTGTAGGAAAAGCTACGTGAAAGAGATGTTTTCGACACTCTAAGAGACGATTTCGTGGCTTGTTTTGGACAATGGGACTTCGAACCAGAAGATCTAAGCATTACTCAAGAGAGTAATGTACACATCTGGCATGGGAAGGAAGACAAAGTTGTTCCGTTTCAACTTCAAAGATGCGTGCTGCAGAAGCAACCTTTGATCAACTACCACGAGATCCCTCAAGGTGGACATCTCATCGTGCACTACGATGGCACTTGCGATGCGGTTCTACGTGCACTATTGCTTGGTGAAGAACAAAAGGTGTATAAACCAGTTCTTGATGAAACCATGTAAAACAAAACAAAAAGTTTATTAGTTTGGTGTTTGTAAACGATCCTTTATTCTTGATTCATTTAAAGAAAATAATATATATGTTCATAAGTGTATACAGAGACCCAGCCCTATTGACAGAGAAAAAAAATGGTCCTGTAATATATCCACAATGTGGGAGATATATGACAGAGAGAAAGAATGCACCACATACATGATCTAGTTTGCACTAGGGCCCTGTTCGTTTGCTCATCTGGGTGAAAATGCAAATCGATGTTCGTTTTGTGCATTATAATGCTACATCCAGATGGATCACTCAGCTGAATTTTTAAAAACTCATCTCAAATTCTCATCCAAATGAAAGTGAGTCTTGATGGTGCATCTGGATGCAAATGCATCTAGTTCTAGTTCAATCCAAAATGATAAATGACAAAAATGACTTTTTAAAATTAAAATATTATTTTCAAACCTTAAATTCTATTTTTCTGCATATACATTTTTCTGCTATAACCAAAAAATGCATTTTCTCGCAAAAACTGAAAAACACAATTTCCCGCCAAAACTGCAAGATGGGTTTTTCCGTAAAAAAACGTAAAACACACATTTCCATAAAAACACATTTTTTCGGCCAAACCAGTAAAACCGCACTTTTCGACCTATACCGAAAAATCGAATTTTCCCGTTAAAACAAAAAAAAACGCATTTTCCGCCAATACCCAAAAAAACGCATTTTCCCGCCAAACTCCAAAAAGCATTTTTCGGCCAAAACTGCAAAAAGCATTTTCTCGCCAAAACCGAAAAAACACAACTTTTTCGCCAAAACCGGAAAAACACAACTTTCTCGCCAAAACCGAAAAAACGCAATTTTCCTGCCAAAACCGGAAAACACAATTTTCTCGCCAAAACCGGTACACGAAATTTTCCCGCCAAAACCGGTACACGAAATTTTCCCGCCAAAACCGGAAAACGAATTTTCCCACCAAAACCGGAAAACGAATTTTTCCGCCAAAACCGAAAAAACGCATTTTCCCGCCAAAACCGGAAAACTCATTTTCCCGCCAAAATCGGAAAAATGTATTTTCCCGCCAAAATCGGAAAAATGCATTTTCCCGCCAAAATCGGAAAAATGTATTTTCCCACCCAAACCCGGAAAAATGTATTTTCTCGTCGAAACCGCAAAAATGTTTTTCCCGCCAAAATCGCGAAAAAACTTTTCCCGCCAAAATCGCGAAAAAAACTTTTTCCCGCCAAAATCGTGAAAAAAAAACTTTTCCCATCAAAAACACTTTTCCCGCCAAAATCGCAAAGCACACTTTTCCCGTCCAAACCGTAAAACGTATTTTTCCGCCAAAACAACAAAAATGCATTTTTTTCGCCAAAAACAGATTTTTCCTCAAAAACCGCCAAAATATTTTCCGCCAAAACCGTAAAAATGCAATTTTTCCGCCGAAACGTAAAAAATTATATTTTAATCATTTTATTAACAAGTCCACCTGGATGTAGATAGAAGTTAAAAAATGAAAAGCAAACGAACATAGTTGCATTCAGATGATTCATCTGGATGCATGGACGAAATGGAGAAACGAACGACACCCAGATGGAGCATTTGGATAAGACATCTAGATGGACCATCTAGATACATCTTCCAGATGTACAAACGAACAGGGCCTAAGTGCAATCAGGTGAAAGCCGCTCATTTGACAGAGCAGTGTGTGAGTATCCTGGACTGCTGGACAGGGCCGACCTTATCTAATTTTTTTTTGGGATTTGTGTCTATATAATTTTTTCAAAAATTTTGAAGGTTTATTACAAATGTTTCACTTAGCATAGCATGCTCCATGACCTGTCCTGGTTCTGGATCCTTTAGATGCAAGGAGAGCTGGTCTGATCTTCCATATATAAGAGGATGGAGATTTTCTTGGATATCGTAAAGCGCCAGAAGTTTAAACTGTTAGAAGAAAGCACATCTTGGATCTTATATCTGAATGGCACCAGAAGCATTAAGGACGAAGATGGCACCAGCATCAAAAGAAAAAAGAAAAAAAAACCTCTTCCCTTGTTTTTCTTCCATCTTCTTCTTCGCCCATCTTTGTTAACGAAACGTTTATGGTAGGCCCAAAATGATTAAGGCCCAAGCCCAATTTACCATATATCCTATTTTCTTTCCGAGCGCTAACAAGTGTTCTTCTTCTCCAAACTCGAAAATCTCAGCTTTACGTAAATCAGAATCATCCTTAATCGGATTCGAAACTTGCTCACATCGCACCTTTCGATTCTACAAAGATGTTTCAGAACGGGAAGCTGGTCCCACCGAATATGCACCAGTACCAGAACAGCACGAGGCTCCTCAATCTCAAAGTCCTCCGGCGAATCGATCCGTTCATCGAGGAAATCCTCATCACGGCAGCTCACGTCACCTTATACGAATTCAACATTCAGAAAAGTGAATGGGTAAAGTTGTAATCAATCACTCCTCATCCTATGATGCTGATGATGTTTGCTTCTGATCTTTCTTTTATTGTTTCATTCAGAGTCGTAAGGATGTTGAAGGATCTTTGTTTGTTGTCAAAAGGTAAGTTTTAACTGCTTTCTTGAATCGTTTACAATGTGATGATCCATGTTATTTCAGAAATAGACAGCAGCCTCGGTTTCAGTTTATTGTGATGAATCGACGTAATACAGGTTAGGATTCTCTTCTTAGCGTTTGAATTTTGAGTTATATAAGTAGTTTAGTACATAGTTTTATCTGTAATTTGAATTATATAAGTAGTTTAGTACAAATTGGTTTCTTGATTAAGGAGTAACTCATTAAATGTACTGTTGTTGAATTTGTTTTTGGATAGATAACTTGGTGGAAGATCTACTGGGAGAGTTTGAGTATCAAGTGCAAGGTCCATATTTGCTTTACCGTAATACTGGGAGAGTTTGAGTATCATATTTGCACGTCTCTTCGACAGGTACATTGCTACTTAGTGCATATCCTCTCGTAGAAACTGGTTATAGATACAATCATTTTTAATTTACCTACTATCAGACAGATTCTTGTTGGCGAACATAGTGTTCTTTCATGAAGACGTTTCTTGTAGATTTTTCTTTTTCTATTTGGTATGGCTTAGATGCTCAGCATTATACATGTTTATTATTTCCATACTCTTCTTCCCCTAATGGTTCCCTTGGCAATGTCAGGTTACTTAGCGCATATTCCAAGGTTAACCAGAAGCCAAATACTTCATCTTCAAAACGGTAAGTAAGAACTTGATGTTTAGATTAGACATTGTGACATTAGTTGTATGAGACGGAAAAACATTGATAATCTACATAACTCTTTCAGCTGGTGTCTTTCTTATATGTTAAATTGAGTTTAAAAAAATGTCTTATGTACTGCAGGGAGCTTGAGGAATTGGAAGATGTGCCTACAGTGTCAGTTATGGATGGTTCTCTTGAACCGTCTTCAAGTGGTAGAGATACCCCTAATGATCCTGCTTTTGTCAACTTCTTCAGCGTAAGTCTCTCAAGCATTAGTTACACACTCTCCCCGTCGTATTCAATTATCATGATACGAAGGAGGGCTTTCAATTATCATGAATTATCTATAACTTAGTAACTTAGAGTTTGGGACAAACACTCTTCCAAATCCTCAAATTGTAAGACTGAATTTATCTGTAATGTTGTTGGCTTGACTGCAGTCAGCGATGGCTCTTGGGAACACTACGAGTGGATCAGCAAGTGGACCACCATACCAATCATCGGCAAATCCTCACCAAACTCACCAACCCACCGTTGCCCCTGCGGCAGCTGCACCTCCACAGATACTATCACCACCGCCTCTACCATCCTCCTCGCCTCTAATGCCTCTTTTTGACAACAATCCTAATCGTACCAGTAGCAACAACTCCAATGTTCACACAGATTTGGTGACGCCGTCCTCTTTCTTCAGCCCCCCACGGATGATGGCACAACCACACCTCGTTCCTGGCTCATCTATGCCTCCTCTGAACCTTAATAATCCGACTTACCAGCAGGACGCACATGGCACTCCGATGCTCCAGCCTTTCCCACCACCAACTCCACCACCATCACTCGCTCCTACACACAATGGCCCAGTTATCAACAGAGACAGAGTCAAAGAAGCCTTGTTAGCTCTGGTTCAGGTTTGTTCTCTTACAACATTCACTTCTGAATTAAGCTGCTTCCCAGAACCTAACTAGTTGCTTTTGACAGGAGAATGAATTCATCGACATGGTGACCCGAGCTTTACAAAATGCACATCAACCATCAAGCTGAGAAGGGTCGGCGTCTTCGGATAGGGGGTTTGATGTAGAATGTATAGTTAGAACGTAGTGTTGTTCTCTTTGATACCTTTTGAGCAAAGTGTTGATGGAACCTTCTTATAACCAAACATTTTTGTCCATATTGAATGAAACATCAAGCATAGCAAAGAAAGAAAGCTTAGTTTTTGAGTAATAATATTACACAAGAGATGGACAATGATAAAGATATATTACAAATGGGACTAGAGAAATGGTTTTATCTCTCGAAGTAATCTTCGGTCCTGCCTTTGAATCCGATTTGTCCGAAGGTGAGACAGATGAAGAGACCTAAGTGCCAGGTAACCAACCACAACCAGAACTGTGAAGTGAGAGCTGGAGGAGTTGGGAAGTGAGCGAGCTCATTTCCTATGCTCTCGAAGAAGAGACCCGTCAAGCTCTTCCCATTTATGGCCGGAATACTCGACGGAGCTAGCCATCCGATCAGCCCAAACCCCACCACGTTTAGATCTCTCCTCAGCCAGTTCCTCTCAAAGCTTTTTTTTTCATTGGTCACACAAATGAAATTATTATTAGAGAAATAGCCTAAAGATACCTTATTAAAACAAGTTTTCTTTAGTACTATTAATTAAGTATGAGCAGAAAATAAAGAGTAACACGCCAAGTGAACCTTCCTCCTGATGCTCCGGCGACTCTAAGAGGGTTCTTTGCTCTTAATGTTGGTTTTAGAAAGGCTAAAAACATCACAAGAAGTTACACAATATAGATGAACTCTAGCTCAATTATTCAAATGATGAGAAGAAAGCAAAAAGTACATGAAGAGAAGGCTTTGGTGTTGATGCGTGAAACATATGATCCTCCGAGACCTATCACCGTTTTCTTCTATGTTTAAGTGCTAACCCTTCCTAATTTCTCAAAGGCTTTCCTGGCAGCCAAATAATAACTTTGGTCTAACAGATTCTGTGTTTGTATATTATCTCCTACTTAACATGCAAACCTGGAACTTTCTGTTTATTCATTTACTCAATTGAATTTTTATTTATTATTTTATTTATCTTTTATTTTTACGTTCATTTGAACGGTCACCTGTTGAAACCCAACTTAACTTTGATTGCATTAGGGGACAGGAGTACACGCTTAAAAGAAAAAAAAAGAGAGACCAAAAGCCAAAACTACATAAGCATCACTAATCTATACTAATAAAATACACCTTTTGAGGCTCCATAGAGCGTCCACATCAGCGGAAAAAAATTCTCCCGATAGATGACACGTGACATAAAATATAGTTTTACATTTTAATATAAATAATATGTAAACATACAACATAAAAAATAGAAAAACTACATTAAACATATGTAAAATTACAAAAAGCTCCATAGAGCGTCCACATCAGCGAAAAAAATTCTCCCGAAAGAAGACACGTGACATTATTATTTAAAAAATAGAAAATAAATAATAAGTAAATTTGCAATATAAGGAAAAATAAATAATATGTAAATAAATAAACAGAAATATTGCATTAAACTAATAAGTAAATATACAATATAAAGAAAATAAATTATAAGTAAATATACAATTAAGAAATAAAAAAACTAAATCAAACATATATATGTAAAATGTATAGTAGAATAAATAATAACTAAATACACAACATAAGAAATAGAAATATTATATTAAATATTTATCGTAATATTAGAATAAATAAATATAAAATATAAGAAAAAATAAATAATAAGTAAATATAGTATATAAGAAATAAAAATATTACATTAGATATATATCGTAATATTATCAGTGATATAAAAGCAAGAAATTTAGAATAAACAAATATACAAAATAAGAAAAGATAAACAGTAAGTAAATATACAATATAAAAAATACAAAAAATACATTAAACATCTATCT
>NC_027755.1:1941278-1942507 GCF_000695525.1 Brassica oleracea var. oleracea
GTAAATATACAATATAAGAAATGGAAAAGCTATATTAAACATCTATCTAAAAAATGTATAGTTTTACATTTTTATTATTTCCAGATATTTTATAAGTAAATATAAAATATAAGTCAAACAAGCATACAATATAAGAAATATAAATATTACTTCAAACCTCTATCATAATATTATCATTTGATATAAAAGCAAGAAAATTAAAATAAGTAAATATACGATATAACAAAAAATAAAAATAGGTAAAATACAATTAAGAAATTTAAAACTAAATTAAACGTTTGTGTGAAAAAAATGTTTAGAAAAATAAATAATAAGTAAATATTCAATTTTAAAAAAATAGAAATATTATATTAAACATCTATCATAATATTAGAATAAGTAAATATACAATATAATAAAAAAATATACAATAAGTAAATATACATTTTTAGAAATAGATACTAATAAAAGAGACATTTTGAGGCTCCTTATAGGGTTCACATCAGCGAAAAAAACTTCTCCCATGAGACGAGACATCATTATTTAAAAAATAGAAAATAAATAATAATTAAATAAACAATATAAGAAATAGAAACATTACATTAAACAATAATAATTAAATATACAATATAAAGAAAAATAAATAATAAGTAAATATACAATATAATAAATAGAAATATTACATTAAACATATATCTTAAAATGTAAAAATTTAAATATAAGTAAATATACATTTAAATATGTAAATATATAATATATGAAAAAATAATAATAAGTAAGTACTAAAATTTAAAAAATGGAAATACTACATTAAAAAGTAATATATAATGTAAAAAAATGTTAATACTACATTAAACGAAAAAATTGTATAGTTTTGCATCAAAAAAATAATAAGTAAATACACAATTAAAAAAATGGAAATACTACATTAAAAAGTAATATATAATGTAAAAAAATGTTAATACTACATTAAACGAAAAAATTGTATAGTTTTGCATCAAAAAAATAATAAGTAAATACACAATTAAAAAAATGGAAATACTACATTAAAATTATATCGTAAAATGCAAAAATTAAATATATGTAAATATTACGTATATTAATGTACATTTATTATACGTAAAATGTAATTTTATTTCCCATTAAAATGTAATAATGCCATGTTTATTATGTATAATAAAATGTATATTTATTATAATTTTAAAATGTAAAAAATTAAAAAATAGAAATATTACATTAAACATATATCT
>NC_027755.1:1944314-1947456 GCF_000695525.1 Brassica oleracea var. oleracea
TATCTCTATATATATTTTATATAAGTACAAACTAAACATTATATTGTTGGTTTTATATTCACAATGGAAATACTTTTATTTTTCTTATTATTTTAATATAATTTAATACATTTTAATAATATTTAGTAAAATTATATCGAAAACCACATAACAATTCTATGAAACATAACAATATAAACCAGATAAGATAATAAAATAATATGAAAATCAATTTTCTAAAATTTAAGTAATTTATATACGGTAAAATCAAATATTTTCTTATTTTATTAATAAAAATATTTAAAAATAGAAAAAAACTAAAAAAGAAAACTTTTGTAAATTAATATCTCTATAAATTAATAAAATTTTAAAGTTCCAACATTATTAATTTATAGATGTTCTATTGTATATAGAACAATATCAGTTCAAATATATATTTTTCAAAGGAATAAATAATAAAAAAGTATATATCAAAATTAATTTTATTTTTAGTTAAGAATAAATTAAATATTTAAAATATATTATTTTTTTCATTTATTTGCATACCCCCGCCCGTAGGGCGGGTTGATCACTAGTCTTACAATAATAAAAGTTGAATATACTCATCAGCTAGTGTGTCCACGTCGGATTAATAATTCAGACCAATCATAGAGTTTTAAAGCGCCGTGTCAGAATATCTTCAAGACAAAAATGGTACTTCGTTTGGGCCGTGTATATATATTTTTCAAAAAGCAACTCAAGCCCATATTTGGGCTGTATTTATATTTTTCAAAAGGCAACTCAAGCCTATAAAGCATTCAGTCTAGGAAGCGTTAAATTTTGATTTCATGACTCTTCGACTTAAACGTCATAGCGTTACAGTAACTCAACCCACTCTGCATCAATCAATGATTGGCCGTTATCACAACCCACTCTCCATCATTCAATCATGTTCTTTACTACTCTTTTCATGCTTTCGTTTCAAATCCCTTTGTTTATCCTCTCCTATATAAATCATTGAATATCAAAATTTTGATCCAAGCAAAATACTCTTGAAACGTGTACTCGCAAACATTTAACAAATCTCTTTTTTCTATTACGATTTTGTCAAGGGTAGGTATATTCAGTAACGGATAAATATTCGGCTTTAAGTGAATCGGAGAAGGAAAGAAGGAGACCATATTGACAGACATGCGTTTGAAAAACGGATATAATTTTCGCAGACGATGATAACATCGGATTTGTGGATCTTCCAACCAAGATTAGAGGCGAGATCCAGAGCGGCAGACATGGACATGAAAATATGTACGGATGAATTTATATTATGCTCTTTAATCTTTTGTAATTGTTTCGTTCCACCTCCCCCTCTTCCTCCTTCTGTATAAAGTGCTCCATTTGATCTTCAGTCCAACCCTAATCAAAAACCTCCTCTGAAGAAGCTACCGCTACGGCCATGAAATCCAACGGAAAGTCTCCCGTCTCCACCGGAAAGTCACAAGCTGTGAAACCCTTGGAACAGAATCTACTGTAAGTAAATTCAATAATTCTTTTACTGAAGTTTCCAATGTGGAACATGAATATGTGAGTTGTCTAAATCTAGATGCTTTGTTCGTTTGTCTCAGTATCAGACGAAATCAAGGCTACAGATGTTGATGTGATCCCCAAGATAACGTTATTTTGACCCAAATCGATCTGACGACCTCCGTTAGTGACATAACTTCACATATACAAATATCATGATACTTAAATATCCCTTCACACAATCGGTAATATGTTCTTTCTTATATTCTAAAGTTTTTAGTTTTCAATGAAAGATAACTTCTGGAGAAAGAATTCACATTGACGGTATGGTGCCAGGTGCCCACACATCACTCCCATAACTTATGATGATTGCCTTCAGATCAGGCTCTGTTTTTCATATTTAAAAAGGATTGTCTTTTAAGTGTTTATGCAGGATGAAGAGAAGCGTTGAAACAGCAGAATCTGTGCATGCTTTTCATAGCAACGTCTCATCGCCTTGCTGATTTCATCTTCTCTCTTGGCAACCATTGCCTGCAATTGAGTGACAGAGAGAGAATAGACGTTAAGCTGAAGATCACATCTGATCTCAGGTTCGTAAATCAAATGAAAAATAACCTTCTTATCTTTTCTGACTTCATGGTGGAGAATAGGTTCAATAGAGGTATCACTGTGGAGAATAGGTTTCTTTTACTGCCGCTCTCTTTTTTTTTTTTTTAACTGTGACTTGGGAATTATCTTTTCTTATTGATTTTTTTCTCCAAAACACTGGCACTTATGAGGCGTGAGAGTGCCAGTGTTGTCATCGTAGTAGTAAAGTACGTTGATCCAGCTGGAGAGTGGCATGACTTATTAACCTTCTTCTTCCATTATTGTTAGAGTTCTCAAGTATTTTCCCTGTTAAACCCTGTCCCCATGTTATCTTACTTAATGACAATTTAGTTGCTCATTTTTTCAATTAGACAATTTTTTTTTTGTGTGGTATGTACGTAGCAATGATCCTTCCCAATGTGCATGCAAGACTAAAGTTGCATTCATTTCAGACTCGGATGCTTTTTCTGTCAGTAAAAGTGTTTCTCTTCTCTTTTACAGTATTTCTTTTATTTACAATGTTCTGAGGAATCACAAACGACAGAAATAATGTTGTAGTTCTTGCACATTTTTTTTTTGTCGCTTGACAAAATACAAATTGTTGTGTTATCGCGAAATGTAAATGAAATTGCAAAAGATCACTTTTTCTTTATACAAGCTGGAAGATGAAGTGGTACAAATATTTTCTTTAAAGGTCACTTAAGTTAAAGAAAGGGGATCAAATGATCTCAAGTGATTATGACGACAATGTAAAGCCTAACTAAAAGCGGTAAAAGGTGAAGAAAAGTTAGTGTTCAAAAGTGTTCATATTTGTGGAATAGTCCAATAAAGCTTATATTTGTGAATTTTTTTTTTTTAAAACACGTGAGTGTTGTTACGTATTTGCATGTAGAAAAAAACTTGCAACCTTTCAAATGAGGTATATATAGAGCAGTATCTCTTGGAAGTTTTTGAGAAAGATAATTTACTTCATCTTATATATATCTTTCAACAACCACTAGACCTTCTTCTGGCCGACTGAATGTATCCATGTATCATCCACTGTTATATTGGAGTGAGAGATTGACGATGATAG
>NC_027755.1:1949013-1950209 GCF_000695525.1 Brassica oleracea var. oleracea
CGTGGAAAACAGAGGGAGAAACCCAGATAGAAATAACCGGAGTAATGGCAGATTGATGTCAAGGAATGAACGGGGTCAGTCCAAATTCCGACAGCCTGCAGAGTGCTGGAATTGTGGAAAGACAGGTCACATTAAGAAGAATTGCCGAGCATCACCGAAGAAGGAAGACAACACTAGAGGCGGAGCCAATGTAGTGACACGTGAAATCGCTGATGCATTGGTAGTGTCTGTTGATTCCCCGAGGAAAATTGAAGCTCGGGATGCAGCTACAAGTACCACCAAAGCGTCAATATCATATGTTGATAGCCCAGTCGATTCATGGGTTCTTGATTCAGGAGCGTCATTCTACACCACACCGCACCATAACATTATGGAGAATTATGTTGCGGGAAATTACGGAAAGGTATATCTTGCTGATGGATTACCTTTGGACATAGTTGGTATTGGAGATATCAACCTGAAAATGTCAGACGGACGAGTGTGGAAGATTACGAAGGTCAGACATGTGCCAAAGTTGATGCGAAAGCTGATCTCAGTAGGTCAACTTGATGATACGGGGCACGATGTTAATTTTGGTGGTGGAGCCTGGAGAGTCAAGAAAGGTTCCATGGTGGTGGCTAGAGGTCATAAAAGAGGCACTCTTTATATGACGACGAGTTATCAAGACACTGTTGCTGTTGTCGAGAATGCCAAACATACCAAGTTGTGGCATTGTAGGTTGGGGCACATGAGTGAGAAAGGGATGAAACTAATGGTGGAAAATTGTGCTCTTCCGGATCTGAAGACGGTGGATCATCAGATGTGTGAAAGCTGCATCCTTGGAAAACAGAAACGGGTTAGTTTCTCTAAAGGAGGAAGAGAGCCAAAATCTGAGAAGTTAGAGCTGGTGCACACTGACGTGTGGGGACCCGCTCCTGTTGCATCGCTGGGAGGTTCATACTACTATGTGACCTTTATTGATGACTCCACAAGAAAAGTGTGGGTTTACTTCATGAAGAACAAGCATGAAGTGTTTTCGGTTTTCAAAATATGGAAAGCCATGGTTGAGATTGAGACGAATCTCAAGTTGAAGTGTCTAAGGTCTGATAATGGTGGTGAGTACATCAGCGGCGAGTTCAAGAGATATTGCGCTGATAATGGGATCAAGATGGAGAAGACTATTCCTGGAACGCCTCAACAGAATGGAATAGCGGAAA
>NC_027755.1:1950665-1960908 GCF_000695525.1 Brassica oleracea var. oleracea
CTTCTTCTTCTTCTTCTTCTTCTTCTTCTTCTTCTTCTTCTTCTTCTTCTTCTTCTTCTTCTTCTTCTTCTTCTTCTTCTTCTTCTTCTTCTTCTTCTTCTTCTTCTTCTTCTTCTTCTTCTTCTTCTTCTTCTTCTTCTTCTTCTTCTTCTTCTTCTTCTTCTTCTTCTTCTTCTTCTTCTTCTTCTTCTTCTTCTTCTTCTTCTTCTTCTTCTTCTTCTTCTTCTTCTTCTTCTTCTTCTTCTTCTTCTTCTTCTTCTTCTTCTTCTTCTTCTTCTTCTTCTTCTTCTTCTTCTTCTTCTTCTTCTTCTTCTTCTTCTTCTTCTTCTTCTTCTTCTTCTTCTTCTTCTTCTTCTTCTTCTTCTTCTTCTTCTTCTTCTTCTTCTTCTTCTTCTTCTTCTTCTTCTTCTTCTTCTTCTTCTTCTTCTTCTTCTTCTTCTTCTTCTTCTTCTTCTTCTTCTTCCTCCTCCTCGAGTTTGTCCTCGGGGGTGTCTCAAGAACCCGTCAGAGCAGAGCCTATTAGGGAAGTTGACCCTATTAAGTGTAAGTAAAAAAAACACGTTTTACGTGTTGGTCGGCATGGACGGTGAGCTGAAATTGTTGACGTTGGTTTTGTCAAAGATTGTGAGCCACCAAACACCTTCTTCATGCTTATAAAAGGAGAGCTGAGGTGAAGAGGAAAGACATCCCAAAACAAGAAAACAGAGAGAAAACGAGAGAAGAGAAGAAGAAGAAGAAAAAAAAAACTTTTTTTTTCTCATAAAAATTCTTCTTTCAGAAATTACGAGTAATTTCTGAGTGTATTTGGAATCGGGGTGTGAGTTGTGAGCTTGTAAAATTTCTCTGGTTGATAATAAAAGATCTGTAGCAGGTCCGGAGACGTAGGCAACATTGGCCGAACTCCGTTAACAATTTTGTGTGTGTGCTTCTTTCCCGCTCCCATAAATTTTGGTTTACTGCAAAAATTTGACCGCATATTTCCTAACAGTATCATCCACTGTTATATTGGAGTGAGAGATTGACGATGATAGCTTTCACTCGGAAACGATCTTATTTGATTCACTACAAATCAAAACATAGAGGAGAGGGGTTGAGTAAGTTAAAGCTTAAGAACTAACTTTGGAAAGCGTTCTCTCTGAACTCCACAAACAATGATGTCTAAAAAGCCATGATTGCTAAGAATATCTAAGAATATATAATATATAGCTCTAGAAATCATGAGTAAGATGAAATCATGCAAAAAATATTTTTAGAAATCATATGATTTCCCAAAAAATGAATGCTAACTAGCTAAGACCGGGTTCAAAAAGAATTATATATTTCACGCATTCATTTACATTATATTAGGTAACAAAAACTATAAAGTATAATTACATCACGCAGTCTAATATTGTATGAAGCATAAATATAAAGTTCTATTTTTCAAAAATATATTAAATTTACTTTATCAAGCAAAAACATATATATAATTTAACATGTTCTATTAGTATTTTATAGAAATGTTTTTTTTAAATAACAAAACCTGCGTGTAATATTTAAAAAATGAGACATCAGTAGTAATAGGTAATTTTATCTATGTTAAAACAAGACGACATCTCCAAATTATTTACCACTTTAGATCTCTCTAGAATTAATCTAAAAGTTTTACACCATTAATATGTTTTAAATACATCATAAAAATGTACAAAATCTCTAGCCCAGTAAACTGGATAAACCAGTAACCACATTGTTTATCTTAAGTAAAATTCTAGAAGAGAACACCATATTTGTTTTGCCTCATACTGAAAAAATTATGAAATTTACAAAGTCTTAAATCTAATGGTACGTCTGAGTGACATGTAATTCAGGCTAAGACCGCATCCACATATTAATACATATCATCAAAGTAACAACAATACAAAAAAATAATATAATTATCGCTGATATATATAATGTTGGAGATAGTCTATTTTCAAACGAAAAAATGTTCAAACCAATATAATTCAGTATAATATATATTAACATGCAAAATTATATAAAAAATACGATCTTAAGATACATAATATTTTATATTGTTAATAATTATTTAATTCATCGTATATTTACATATAAGACTATACAAAATTAAAAATTTCAAATATGTATCATCTTACATAATTAATAATACATGTTTGTTTTAATGTCACAAAAATAAAATAATGATAATATAGTTGTCCAACAAGTAAATATTTTGAAAACAATATATTAGTTCATCACAACAAATAAAAACAAAAACATCCACTGCCAATAAAATTCTCTAAATAGAATTATTAATTTATGGTGTGAAGTGAAAACCGTTGATAATAGTCGAAATTATATGGACTACAAGGTTATAATTCATAAGAGTTGAAAATTTTAAAACGTGTTTGAATATCATTTAATTAAGTTATTATTTACATTATTTAGCCTGAATAATATGTTACATTGAAAATACCCAAATTTAAGTGAATTAATCATATAAGCATTGTTTAATTGCTGCTAAAACATATCTCAATCGTTATTATGCTAGATGATTCATAACAATCATTAACCCAAAATTTTATAAAAAAATAAACAAACAATACTTATTATGCTAGATGATTTATGACTATTTTTCTTATCAATTTTTGGTAACATTATTAGTCGCTTAAACACCAGTAACACAATTTTATTTCACGACATAACTAACATCACCAAAAAAAACAACTCAGTACAAAAAGATAGTGTTGAAAATTCAGCTTCATCCAATTAAAGAAGTTCATCAACAAAACCAAAACAAAATACACTTCAAAACTAGAAATCGATCAAAATTATTGCCAGTATCACTTTTCTTTGTCAAACTCTAAGGAAATAAGAGTCAAGTCAATACATGAGTTAGAGCTACATTTCCCGTCTACAGCTCATAAAAAATAATCGAGAAAACACAACTAAGAAAAACTTTCCGACATCATCTGAGCTGTCTTTGTATTCTAATACAATTTTGGTAGTTGGGTAAACTAATAAAAAAAATCATTACAAAATAATTAGAAAAAATTATATGCAACATTCAAAAACAACAAAAATCACAGTATGTTTCCCCTCATATATTATATACCCTACATACTACATAGTTTATATACATAAATTTTTTTGTAATATTTTATATTCACACAACAAAATTAATTATAGAAATTAAAGTAATTATCCGTGCGTAGCGCAGAAAACGATCTAGTTAATATAAAGAAAAAGAAAGAGACCAAAAGCACAAAACTACATAAGCACACTAATTAATATTAGTTCAATACTACCATCCTATCACATCTTCAAATGTCTTAAAATAGAGAGACCAAAAGCACAAAGTACATAGTCATCACTAGTTAAATACTACTACATCCGATGTCTTAAATAGAGACCAAAAGCACACAACACATAAGCATCACTAATTAATAGTTAAAATACTACTATCCGATAGGCATCTTCAAATGTCTTAAATAGAGTTGGTAATCAACTCGTGGGGGAAGAGCGGAGGCCACGGTCCGCCAAAGCCGTTGCTGCTGCTGCAATCCAGCAATCACCTTGGATGCTCAATGTTCCTGTAGCTTCGTTGATGACTCGTCTCACCACAGCTTGGTAGTGATAAGGCTCACCAGTCCGAAGAGACTTGACCACGTCTTTATATGCTATGTAGATGACAGCAGCTCTAGACATGAGACTTGGAGGCTCCTTATCATCTAGAGACTCTATGGCTACTTGGACAATATCCAAGTCAAACTTGGAGAGATCCCGCTGCAGCAACAAGATTTTATATTAACACCAAATAGATTATTGATATGCTAACAAACTGAAAGTGAGAGAGCATATAAAACTTACAGCTTTGATTTTCCTATGGGAAGTACAGATTGCAAGTTCCACATACAAAGAAATCCAATCACATTGCAACTCAGATTCATTCAACTGCCAAAAAAAAAAATATATATATTAGTAATTTAGTACAACGCCTAAAGCAAAACAAATACATGTTACCATGTAAAAACGCTTTGTGTCGCTGAAAGCAATCTCATAGGAGAGCCATGGAATTATTGACGAGGGCCAATCAACCAATCTGTCTTGGTATGTAGCTGACACCGGCTCGGAATGTGGACGTAAGAAAGGAGTTGACTCCTTCTTTGAACTCTCGGTCCTTATGTGATATGTCAAATATAGTCAGCAAAAATAGTGAAATTGATTAATGTATCAACAAAGCAACTTTTACCTTGAGGTCTAGAGATGGGGCATGTCAAATCTAAATATCCAAGACGTTCTTCCTCTACGAGAACCTGAAAGATCTGCTGCAAACCGCTAGAGGGAAGGCGCGCAACCAAGGTTATGTAGTAAGGAGATGCAGCACTACGAATGTTGAATGTCATTAAGCTATCTAGCTCAAAGTTTGTCCCCTACAACAGATTAGAAACAAATGAAACTCTTTAAAACTATCTTCGAGCTACATTAAAAGCAACATACTAGTTTAGTTTGTTGTTTGTTTATACCTCTAACCAGTTGTAGCGATGAAGGCCGAGCTTGGCATAAAACTTCACCAAGGCACTGTTAGGGTATGCCCGCCCTCCACCACATTCCACATGTATCAGGCCATAGCCACCACGTCTTGGTGGAAACCCCTCGGGGAAGTTGAAAAACTAACAATAGCCACATCAGAAAAACAATCAATCAGTGACAAAGGGCTTTAAGTTTTGTAAAGTCATCTCCAGAAAAGAAAAAAATTACAATCATTGATAACAATTTGAAAAACATCAACTACTAAGAAGGAAGTAATACTTACATCCAGCTCCTCCATCCGTACACAACTCTGACTCATCTCCTTAGTATGTAGTATGTTCTCCAGCGAAGACTCGTCTTCCTCAAGTCGGAAGGTCGGTGGTTACATACAATAGGTTTGCTAGGAGTAGGAGAGTGGTTTTTTACTGGGCTTCGTTTGGGCTACGAGAAATATTTCTGAGCCCATGTAATTTTAGATGTAGTGTTTTGCAAAACTATTATTTTGTTCCATTTATAAATAATTAATATTTGTATGCGAATGATTTGCACTAATGTCATTGTTTTATCATAATCTAGGTTCAAATATAAGAACAACATTCGTATGTTAGCTATGTCAATCACGGCGGTAAGTCTTTTTTTTTTTCTTTTTTTTTTCCCGACTAAAATGGTTTATATTGATTGATCTGTCATTACATTGGAGATTAAAAATCTCGGACAAGCATGGAACACTCCATAGATTTTCAGAATTAATTGATTTCCTAGCTAATAGATCAGCACATGAGTTTGAGGCTCGATTCCTATAAACAAATTGAATTGCTTCAAAATGATTCTTCCAAGCTACGATGGTATGAATAAATTGAGTAAAGCGTAAGTTGTAAGCTTGACCCTGGATGCATTTATTCACATGGATATTATCTCCTTCAAAAATAACTTTCTTGTAACCCAAGGAAAATGTAGCTTGCATAGCCCAAATCAATGCCGTTGATTCTCCTTCTTAGAATACTTACAGAAATAATTCATCTAAATATATAATAAACTTTTATTAAACTAACTATAAATTCATAATTAATGTTTTTTCATTCTTTTTTAAATAAAAACTACATAATTTTCTAATATGGCTAAATTATATATGAAAATTAATGATTTTGAATAATTAAGATTTTCTAATATGGCTAAAATATATTCTCTATCATATTTGTTTAATTTTGAATTAATAAAATAAATAATTTTTTTAAAATTTTATAAATCTCACATTCAAATTTTTTGTATATGTTATATTTTAATTTTTAAAAATGAATGTAAATTAGTAAAACTGTTAAGAATCTCATATTCAAATTTTTTGATCCATGATTTAATTTTTTGTTATGATAAAATAAAAATGATTACAAAATCATATAAGTAAGAAGTATCATTTAATAACTATTAAGTGTAAAAGATATATATATATATATATATATGTATATATATATATATATATATATATTAATATCTTTTAAATTAAACTATATACCATATAAAATACATAAATATTTTAATTTCAAAATTTGCTTTGAACAATTTTTTTTTGGTAAAAGCTTTGAAGAAATATTGACAACTTAATATTAAAATTTTAAAGTTAGCCTTGAATTTTTTAAAAAATTAAAAATTACTATAACTATTAATCACACAGTGAAATTTTGTTATCAATGATTTAATGTTTTTGTTATAAAAATATACGAATTATCAAAAACTATATGAGTTGAAAGTATCATTTAATATATATTAATATTAAAGATACACTATATATATTTTAATGTCATTTAAATTTAATTATATACCATATATATATATATATTTTTGTCGACAATTATATACTATATTAAATAAAAAAGTGATTGTTTGGATTAATAAAATTTATTTATGTGTTCGCACCAATTTAATTATATATGTAACAGTTACTAATTTTTAATTATTCAATATGTATTTATTATTTCATAAATATGTAAACGAACATATAATACATAAAAATAGTAAATATAATGTTCATTCCGCACAATGAGCGGAACTAAACTAGTTGGATATAATATTCTGTGTGTAATGTATAATATGTACATTATAAATTAATTAACTCAAAAAACAAATGCTAGAAATTATTCAATATTACATGATTCCACATGGTTTCACGAATGCATCGATTTGTTTTTGTCATGAGACCTGTGACTACTGTTATATCCATCTCATCCATTTTTAATGTTTATATTAGCTAGTTTTTTTTCCGGACTCACGGATTGTATGTTTTAAATTTGTTGAATTTTTACTTTTTACTACTACTGTATATAAGTTTTTAATTTGAGTTTGTATTCTTCTTTTATAAATTATTGTTGACTGTATTTTTGACAAAGTTCAAAACAGTTTGTTTTATTATTGTTGTTTCGTTTTTAGCAAATTTGGAGTATGAGTTATAGTTTTTTCTACTCTATACACTTTGTTATTAAAGGTAGTTTTACGAAAATAAAAATAAGTTGCACACTTATATATTGGCGTCACGAAAATAAAAATAATACCATGTCATAATATTTACACTTGAATCTTAAATTGTGGTGGTTAAATTATAAGCTTTACTCACACAAACCTAGACTATGAATTTTGTAGTTTCATATTTTATTTTTCATTTATATACTGGCGTCCATATGTTTTTTTCAGTTACATCTCTTTGTAAATTTTAAGTATTTTAATAAGAAAAACACACATTTTAGCTTGTTCCGAATTCACTCTCGTGTTTTTATTGATAGAAAAGGATCGCAATTATTCAAGATTCTTTTGAAAAGACATACTGGATGATTTTATTCACTAAAACATACACATCAGGGAGATAAACAAAAACTCACTATTTTTGAATATTTTTAATTCTATTTTGAAATTTTATAAAAATATTATTTATTTTTCTTTTATTTTCCTCAATTTATTTTTGATTTTCCTGAATTTTATCTAATTGTTTCAAGTTTTTTCAAAAGTTTATATAACTTTTATTTGTTATACTGTTTTATTTATTAAAATAATGAAACAATTATTTTTTTAAAAAGTAACTACCACATCTCCTATTTTACCGCAAATGAACAGTACCAGTTGTAACTTTTACTTGACGATTAAGTAAGCTAATTTCAATGTTTAATATATTACTAAAATTAGTTTCGTTGTTTAGAATGTTAGATCATAGATGTCAAACATGAAGATTTAAAATGTAAATTTTTACCAACTTCATGGTTTCAAATGTGGTTTTTCTCAGAATTTTTTACTTTCTAAGACATTTTATGACTTTGAATTTACATCCCAAGACACTTCTCACATGTGACACCCTTTCTAGCTAGTCAATGTCTTCTCTGCCCTTATACAATAGAAAATAGGAAAAAACCAAACTGTTCGGTTTGCTTACTATACCAGAAACCACATTTTGATTTTCAAACTCACAACCCTAATTCGAGAACCTAGTAAGGCACTCTCTCCAAACCGTGCGGCGATTCCGGCGACTCCTCTGCTCTCAGTCGTTATTCTCTCTAATTCGAGGAACTCTCTCCTCACCATGGGGAGATTCCAGCGAGGATTCCGGCGACTTCACTCTTCTTTCCTCCCAATTCAAAACATGCAAGGTTTGTTTCTTCCTAATCTACACTTTCTATGTCCAGATCCAGTACAAAACGTTTTCATTGCATGTTACATACGCTTGATTTCGGGTTCTTCAAACCCAGAAACACCAATTCAAACCTAACAACCCAGAAACTCGATTTGGTTTATCGATTCAAACCCAGAAACTCGATTTCACCGTTTAGATCCGTCAAAACTAAATTCTGTTTGTTTCACTTTGTCTCAGGTAATAACCAACCGGACCACCGCCTCCCACCGAGGCTATTCGCCACCGACCGGTTCCCTAGTGGACGGCTCAACATTTACTCGAAGCCAGACCTGCTAGCTTTCATCCGTCATACTCTTCGAGACACCGAAGAGCTCGACTATATTAGGAGATCTTGCTTCGGGAAGTTATTTGACCTCCCAGCACGTCAGTGTCCGGTTTCGTGGAAATTGATACACGCTATGTTGACCAGACAACTGGTTGTTGAAGACAAACACACACTCTGGTCTGTTTTTGGAAGCGATCCAATCAAGTTCGGCCTCCAAGAGTTCGGCACCATTACAGGTTTACCTTGTGGAGCTTTCCCTGTTGGATACACCACCGATAAAGAAGACCAGTCTCAAGCTCACAAAGATCCTTACTGGATTGAGCTGATTGGAAAGAAGAGATTCACCACCATTGCTGATTTACGTCGCAAGCTAGAGACAGACAAACACATGCCCGGGCCGCAGAAGCTACGCCTTGCTTTGATAATAATTGTCGACGGTGTCCTTATTGCTCATCAATAAACGCCACGCCCTACTCTGAAGTACGTTAGAATGGTCAAAGACGTCAACGCTTTCTGCTTACACCCTTGGGGTAGGGAGTCTTTTCTCAAGACTATTACTTGCATGAAACCTCCAAAGTTCGTCCCTCTGAAATGCGAAGACCCAACCGGGAAACTTGTTGAGCTCCTCGAGCAGGAAACACTTATGCTTAAGGGATCCCCCCTTGCACTACAACTGCTTGCATACCAGACGGCCCCAAATTTGCTGTCTACGATCCCAATCTCGTTTGATTCTCATTCAATCATGGACCTCGTCGTGCCTCACCTTCCTCTTTACCCAGTGCCCAGCATTAATGATATTCTAAGCGTGGAAGCTGACCCTGATGTAAGTTTTACTACAACTGCACACTTGTTTTTTTGTCTCGCTGTGATGTTCTGAAACTTTAGCATTTGTGTAATGAATTTGTGGTAAACTCCAGCTTCAAGTGACATCGTTGATACCAATACATAGCTAACCACAACCTGGATGGGGAGTTTGGCCTGATGTCTCCAACGATGTCCGGGTGTCATACATGGAGCAGCTTATAGCTGACAATTATCACTTTGAGAAGCACCTTTGGCATGGTGGAGACACATCTCAGCCCATCACCACCCCAGCTACCGATGAAGATGAACCTATCCTTCAGGAAAAATCTCGCAAGTCGAAAGCACCTCGCAAAAAAGCTGCCAAGTCGAACCCCCCTCCAAAAAAATGCTCTCAAACCGAGGAAGACATCAAAGAAAAATTGCACGACCCGTAAGCAGAGATGCATCAGCAGCTACTTTCAGTCTGCGGCTTCTTCCAGCACCTCAAACGACAAAATACTGGAGCTCCTGTCTGCAATCTCAGAGCAAACGACCAAGCTTTCAGATCAAGTCTCAGAACTTAAGAATGAGTCAAAGCTGCTGCGCAAACTACTTAAGCGCAAGAAGACTCCAACTTGCCTCAAGCGCTCTGCGTTCCACACTCTCCTTGATCTTTCAAAGAGAGGCCGCCAAGCACACAGAGGATGTCAGACTGAGCCAACCGAACCAACTACTGCTGATTTATCTCACCAGACGGTAACATTTCTTTGTTTTTGTTATGTTCTATTTTTGCATTACGTAACGTTGCGCTCTTTCTATATAATCTGATTGGGTTCCTATACTTGTCCTAGTCTCCCAAGCCTATGGAGGATGATCACCTTTTCAGTCACTCTCCCGTCGTCAGCCAATACGAGGCACACCTTCACGGCTCGACATCTCTCAGCAAACAAACTACTGAGCTTTCTGCAGAACCCGTCCACACTACCCCCACACAGGCTTCACCCGTCCACACTACC
>NC_027755.1:1961455-1969096 GCF_000695525.1 Brassica oleracea var. oleracea
CAACGGAAGACAGCGACATTGTTGAACTGAGCGACGGTTCCCCTGCTAGAGAAAGGCCTAGGCACATGCCCTCAATGGAGGAAAACCACCTTGCAAAAGAACTCTACCGGTGCAAATCTGTCCCTGCGCTTGATCTGATCAGCCCACTACCTCAAATTCAATGGGATCTTTTCGAGAAGATTATTTCAAAGCATAAAGCTGCATAAGTTCACTTCATCTTGTGATTACTGCTTCTATTGTTAAAGCTTACCTTTACTTCAATCTGCCACAGGTTCCATATAACTCCCTCCAAGTTCGACTTCTCCAACAACTTCCTACTCCAACTAGCAGAGCCTACACACTGGACAACAACTTATGTATACTTCTATTACACCATAAACGAACTCGAATTTTAGCGTATCCTTATCTTTCTCATTTGCGTACTAATAGTGTGTTCCTTTTTTTTGGCAGCACATGGAAATCCTCTGCACATGCTAGGTGCAAGGCATAGTCGCCTCCTCGAGGAGCAAAAACTTGCTTTCATTACACCTCACCTTGCATCTGGAATCCAGGCAATATCCAAGAGTTTCAACAAGTCAAGAAAGAGAGAGACATTCCTATGGGACGATCAGCTGACGGATCTTGTTCTCCAGCCTGGGAGGAGATGGATGGAAGATGTGTTTACTGTCTACACACCCATGATATGGGCCGATAAACACTGGGTTCGTCTCGCGATAAACCTCGACTTGGGCTGTGTTGAAATCTTAGACCCCTTCCCCACTTTGTATTCTGACAGGAGTGTTGCTCGTTTCATGGATCCGGTTCTCAAGTCTTTATCCTACCTTGTAAAGAAGGTTGCAAACTACCAGTTAACTCAGTTCCGTGGTCTTCAAACATTTACATTTCACCGTGTCTCAGACCTCTACATCAACGAAATAGGAGGCGACTGCGGACCTGTAACCGTCAAGTTTTTGGAAATGCACACACACGGTGATCCTGATCCCGACATGTCAAGCATCACAGACCGCAAAGTTGATGATATCCGCAAACAGTACGCACTTGACATCTACAAGACCATCGTAATGCCGGCTTACTACGCTCCACCAAGGGCCTGATCTATTTGGTTTCTACGTAACAAACTTTAGCTATGCTTATGTGTTTTTATGGTGTTGATAGTACAACCCATGTATTATGCTCAACCTAACGCTAGGTGACTACTTTAACGATTTCTAATATGTAAACAATCGGCACCAGCCTGATTGTATCAGGCTTCTTTGGCACTTCTATTCGGGTATCTTAGGTGAAAGACAGGTTTTTCCATGTTAAACTTTGTTTCTTTGTTTTGTGGCCGGAATTTATTTAAGATTTCCTGTCGAAGAAATGAGTTTTGTTTAGGAATTATGGTGAGATACTGAACACAATTCAATCCCGGTTACCAGCAAACAATTATGCTCAACCGGGATTGATAGTACAACCCATGTATTATGCTCAACCTAACGCTAGGTGACTACTTTAACGATTTCTAATATGTAAACAATCGGCACCAGCCTGATTGTATCAGGCTTCTTTGGCACTTCTATTCGGATATCTTAGGTGAAAGACAGTTTTTTCCATGTTAACCTTTGTTTCTTTGTTTTGTGGCCGGAATTTATTTAAGATTACCTGTCGAAGAAATGAGTTTTGTTTAGGAATTATGGTGAGATACTGAACACAATTCAATCCCGGTTACCAGCAAACAATTAAGGCTCCAATTAGACAAATCCAGCACATCATAGGTGTCTTCGTTTTTTTGTGGATGTATTATAGGTCAGATCAAGTGTGGACGGAGTTATGGTCATGACCTGAACACAATTCAATTCCGGTTGCCAGCAAACCGGGATTTCTAATCAAATTAAGCACATAATAGTTTGTTCGTTTCGTGGACAGTTAATATATAATCTCAGATGTGGACGGGAATTTGTGGTCGCCATCTGAACACAATTCAATTCCGGTTAATAGCTAACCGGGGTTTCGGTTCAAATTAAATTCAAATCAAACCATCGTAGACCTCTTGGAAGCTCCTCTGATACCTCCTCTTCCTTTTGATGCAATGTAATCTATAACCTCTTTCTGTCTGCTTTGTGCTTCTGTAACTCAACTATCTGTAATGCTTACTGTCTGTAGACCTTCTTCTCAACCTAGTTACTACTCAATCTAGCTTATTGTTGATGACTTGATATTGAGATCTTACATCTTTCTGCACCCACAATTCTTAAGACGAAAACACCCATCCACAAGTCAACCCTTACAGTTATTGATCGAAACCAGCCTGTTTGCATCGTCTTTGTTTTGAACATTTGTACGTACTAGATTGGGGGAAAGTGTATGTGGACGGCATAGATACATAGGCAAGGCAAAATAATCAGGAGCGTCTACCTCTAAACAATTTTAAACCTAAACAAATTCCAACAACAACTTCATACCATAACAATCTCCATCAAAACATTCTACACAATTTTAAACCAAAAAAAATTCCAACAACAACTTCATACCATAACAATCTCCATCAAAACATTCAGATAAACTAGAAGTTCTTATTGTCTCAAAGCTAAACACAAATCCGAAAAATATCAAAATATCAACCACTCTGTTTGTCTCAAAAAACATCTTCTCCGCATCTTCTCCGTCTCTTCCCGAATCTTCAATCAAAAACACACCAACATCCACGCTTTAGCTATATTGGGTTTGTGCAGCTCGAACGGTTGTGCCCTTCCATACGACACCTCCCACACTTGTTTGGAACCAGCTTTGTCTTTTTCGTAACCTGAACCAAACACATATGTGTAAGCAACTTTGCATGATCATCCAAATCTTATCAATGATTGAAATATTACTCTTACCGGAAATTCTCCAACGGAGGGAATCCTTGTTTTCCTATGGCGTCCCGGTTGTATCTTTGCCACAGGGGGGAACAACACCATCTTCTTCACTTCGTCCGGGACATCCACATCACGAGGATCTCCTTCTGGACTGATTACCCCAGCATATGTCTCCCTCCATGTCGATGTCTTGTACCAGTGACACACCAATGTGTCATAAGGCACTCCCAGACTGTCAGCAGCCATCATAGCGTGGCCACATGGTATTTTGATTTTATCAAAATACTTGCAACTACACTGCTTATCCTGGGGGTGAACACGTTCTTTTCCACCAAACTTCCCAATTATTTCACAACTCCACTCTGTTGAAGAATTCACTTTACTCCCCGTCATCATTGCCATGTTGTTTGTCATCTCCTTGTCTACCTCCACACTAACCATACCCCTATGTTTCTCTGCCTTCTTTCTCATTGCACTGAACCACCTTGTCATCATCCTTTGAATGAAAATAACGAACTCCATGATAGGTGACGTTCTCCCCTCCACGAGAGCATGGTTCAGCTGCTCCGCTATGTTACTAGTCATGATGTTATAGTGGTCCCCCGGGAAGTTAGCCCTTGACCAATGAGCAACACCAATCCCACCCAGATACACACCACAGTCACTTCTCTGAGTCCTTCTTTTCTGCACAGATCCCTATAATCTCGCTGACGGTAAGCTGTTGCAGTAGCCGTTACCATTTTGGCCAATTTTTTGCTTGAGTAACGAGAGTTGACGTTCCTTGCCAAATGAACAATGCAATAACCGTGATTAGCAGATGGATACACACGTTTCACAGCTGTTGCAATGCAAGCTGCACGGTCAGATATGATTGCAAGCCTAGAGGAATCACCTAATATCCTCTCCACCTTCATCAAGACCCAAGTCCATGCTTCTTCATCTTCACTGTCCACAATAGCATAAGCTAGAGGAAAAATCTGAAAGTTCGCATCTTGCCCACTTGCGGTGAGTAACACACCTTTGTACTTACCTCCTAAGTGTGTCCCATCTACAACCAACACAAGACGCAGCTTCTTAAACCCCCTGATAGACGCCCCAAATGCTAGAAATAGATAAAGGAACCGCTCATCACCATCATCATCTACTTCCAATTCAATATCAGCTACTGTCCCTAGATTTGCAAGTTTTAACATGTGCAAATACTCAGGCAGTTTCAAATATGAATCTTCATCAGAACCCTGAATGCCTATTACTGCCTTCTCTTTCGCCCTATAGCGTTTCATGTAAGATGCACCCACACGCAGATCCTCTAGCACAAGCTTCTGTAATTCTGTCGGCATTGGCCCTTTCCCAGGATCACCAAACTTTGATTTGTAAACCGCTGCAATCACCCGTGATGTTGCTCTACTCTGATAACCCTGCCTAAAACTCTATTGGACAGCTATGATCTAGTTATGCTTTCCTGATCTCGTAATAGCCACACCCCTTTATTTCATGGGATGTCACACGCCAATCACATCTTTCATCAGGGCACTCCACAACAAAAGAATCAACCTTGGTCCTAGTTTGCTTGAAGCGAAACTGATTCCTTATAGCGTATATTGCCAGAGAGATTTGACAATCTTCCTTGTTACCAAACACCTTCCCAACATAGATCCTTCCATCACCTTCCTCCAAGTCCATGTCTGGTATCTCGGCCGCAGCATAGCTTGTATCATCGAAAAGTGGTGGAATATTAAACTCTTCATCATCCACCTCATCCAGCTTTCATGTTGAACGTTGGGCCCCCCTGTCCACATTCTGGTTACCACTCATCCATGGATTATAACTGCTTCCCCCCATCCACAGGTGCTTGTCACCACCGTAGTCAGTCTTGACATTGCTAGTACCACCAACTTCGACAACATGATCAAAGGCGTCGTTTGTTGTGCAAGTGTATCGGTATGGACCACTCTTCTTCGTTAAGTTCTCCACAATCTCATCTTCATTGTAAATAACATTAACATGATTAGAACCAGCAAAATCACCGTGGAGAAGTGGACTCCAGAACTCTTGGTCATAACCTCAAGGCCTCACGTCTCTGTCGTCAACCTCATCCACAACATAGTCTTCACCCAAGCTACTGCCACTTAAAGGTTGTTCCTTTCCAAACGCACTCCCGCCCTTGATTTCTTCCTCAACTCTCTCAACCTCCCGTACAAACTCAACATCCTCCAGATTCACAGTAGGCGGTTTTGGAGCTTTTGAAGACACAAACGAACGTCTCGACGACCCAATACCAACATTTAAAGGCCCCTTCGGTTTCATAGGAACATGAGTTACAAAACCCATCCCCGAATCATCTATGTACTCGTCCTTATCTGGGCTGTTCCTCACAAATCCAACAAACAGATTCATAGCTCCTTTAACTCTCAAGTGCTACAGAAAGAACCGTATGGCTCCACCACTTGTTAGTATTACCGGCGGAGTCCTTATCCCTGTCGCTAGCTCCAAACTCGACGGCGGCCAGTAGCTCAACGACGCTGCAAACAAACCCTCGTCGACGCCAAACTCACGCAAGACGTTGCCTTTAAGTTCTCTCAAACTCATTCCTTCGTAAAGAGGAACGAGACGCCCTATCTGACGTTTGTCAAGCACAAAATCCCACTTCCCTCCATTACCACAGACCCACTCGCCGGACATGACCATGCACTAGTCCTCCATTTCACCAACCTGTAACACAACGACACAACCTGTCTTTAACGGCCATGGGATCTATTAATGTCTAAACCAAAACAAGATCTAATTTTACCTCCAATTTCTGCTCAGAACAGCTCCGATACACTTACAAAGATGAGTTCTTTGGATCAGTTCCCCCACACCCAACACAATAAAGAGTAAGGCACGTCGTTATTAATATGTGACCTAGTTCACTAGATTTAATTTCGACCTTTGGATTGAAAGCACAAATCACAATCCAATGAGTGTGAATAAGGCACTTGGATCCATAAACCAACAAAAATAAATGCATCCTACGAAAGTAATAAAAAGAAATAAAATAACACATCAAACCAAACATGTTTCCTTTAAAGAAACCAGACTCAATCGGTTATCTCATTAAAGGCATTAGTGTCCAACTTTTTGCTTGGGCCAAAGGAAAGTGTCTCTAACGTGCAATGTGCCTCTCAATGTAAGGCAAACTCAAAATGTGCCTCATAGTGTAAACAACTCTTTTTCTCAACATATCTAACCATTATGCTTTGTTACTCAACAAATAAGATCCAACTAGAACCTCAACACTTATAGGCCGAGGTAGAACAATCATATCAGGGTTGACATAAGTCATTAGAATGGTTATCGTAAGAAGATAAAATCCAAATGAGATCCCATCGAATTACTTCCCGCTAACGAGATCCCATCAATGTACTTCCCTAAAGTTATAGTTTAACTGGAAAAGTACATATAAAACAAGGCCGACATAGCAGCACAACGCCTTAGATAAAGTCTTTTACATAGTAACTTCTTGGAAGCATAAATACTAGTATATCATTTTATATTGTGAATTTATTTTAGTAAAGAGTTTTTCTTTTCTTTTTTTTGCTAAAAAAAGTTTTTCTTTTCCAACTATAAAATATTCTAAATCATATTGCTCCAAATTAATTTGATTTGTATAGTTTTAACAATATATGCTATATCAAAATGACTATTCGTTGGACGTCCTTTCATAGATGTAGAATTGTTGGGTAGTAGTTGAATTTTTTTATTTTTTATTTAAAAACTAATGCACTTGTTTAACACAGAACATTACTGTATATAATTGTCCTTATAAAATATGTATGATCTAATATTACTTTAGGGAAGTATTTTGATGGGATCTTGTTAGGATTGTTGGGATTTATTAAAGTCCATGTCCAACTCTATATTATCCGATTAGTACGATATTGTCCACTTTGGGCCTTAGGCAAGCCCGCATGGATTTACTTTTGGTTTCCTCCTCAAAAGGCCTCGTACTATTAGAGTTGGACAACTCTTTATATATTAGACTCTCTTTGTCTAATTCTCCAATGTGGGACTTAGTTTGTTATATCACATTCTCCCCTTCAAACTAAGAATCACATTCATCTCGTGTCCCACAGCTGACTTCCAGGATCTTTTGACTTGTTCTCTGCCACACACACCTCCCAATCCTAACTCGATGGGTCCCATTCCTACTCGAAGGGTATTTTAGTCTTCTTGCAGATTTCTCGTCAACCTGGCTCTGATACCAATTGTTGGGATTTATTAAGCCCATGTCCAACTCTATAACTTCGGATATTAAACCTGTGTCCCACAACTGACTTCCAGGATCTTTTGACTTGATCTCTGCCACACACACCTCCCAATCCTAACTCGATGGGTCCCGTTCCTACTCGAAGGGTATTTTAGTCTTCTTGCAGATTTCTCGTCAACCTGGCTCTGATACCAATTGTTGGGATTTATTAAGCCCATGTCCAACTCTATATTATCTGATCCACTTTGGACCTTAGGCAAGCCCGCATGGATTTACTTTTGGTTTCCTTCCCAAAAGGTCTCGTACTATTAGAGTTGGACAGCTCTTTATATATTAGACTCTCTTTGTCTAATTCTTTAATGTGGGACTTAGTTTGTTATATCACATTTCTTTCATATTAACCTCACAACCCATCTCGGTTGCTTGTCCAAGACTTATGATATTGCGATTGCTCTAATCTTTCAATCAGTCCCGGAGGCGCTAATACTTCAGATTGGAGAACATGATACATCGAAGAAGATTTGGGAAGCTATCAAATCCCGTAACCTAGGTGCT
>NC_027755.1:1969302-1970448 GCF_000695525.1 Brassica oleracea var. oleracea
AAGATGACAGACACAGACACGGTGGATGACTACGCAGGAAAACTTTCAGGCTTAGCATCGAGAGCAGCCGCGTTAGGAGAGATAATGGAAGCATCAAAGCTGGTAAAGAAGTTTCTGAAGGGACTTCCAAGAACGAAGTTCATTCACATCGTAGCTTCGTTAGAACAAGTGTTGGATTTAAATTCAACGGGATTCGAAGACATTGTTGGGAGATTGAAGGCTTTCGAAGAACGTATCAAAGAAGAAACCCAACGTGGAGAATCAAACGAAGCTACAACTCAAGATATTTCGCACCGATAGAGGAGAAGAGTTCACATCCTCTGAGTTTGTTCATTTTTGTGAAGAAAATGGTATAACTAGACATCTCAATGCATCGTATACACTATCAACAAACGTGGACGAAGAACCAGGATCATTCAAGCTTCCTCATATTGATGTTACAGAAGAAGGAGATGGTGATGAGCATCAAGATCACCAACACCACGAAGTAGCAGAGAACAACGATGCAAACCAAGACAAGCATGTAACATCAAGATATGGCCGTAACATCATAAAACCAAAGCGGTTCGATGATTACATCCTACTTGCTGAATTTGAAGGTGGCAGACTCTTGCTCACCATCGATGGTGACAGTGGCGGACCCACGTTAAGAGTTATGGGGTCATCTGACACCACAGATATATGATAAACATAATTTTGCAAGCTAAATTGTTATTTGACGCTAGCGTATTTGGTTAAGAAGCTTGGTACTGAACCCACAAACCCTGGATCAAATCCCTTCAGTGACCCTTTTTCTTAATATTTTTGTTTTTTGACAAAATTTTACCCACACTTATGACCCCACATAAAAAACTTTCTGGGTTCGCCCCTGGATGGTGAACCTGAAAGTTACATCGAAGCTGCAGTGATACAAGCTTGGATCGATGCAATGAAGGCAGAGATCGAATCTATCATCAAAAATAAGACCTGGAAGCTCGTCAAGAAGCCGGCAGGTGTGAAACCGATAGGTTTGAAGTGTATCTATAAGATCAAGAGGAATACAGATGGAACGGTGATCAAATAAAAAGCAAGCCTATACAAAAGGTTACGTGCAACAACAACGCATAGACTTCGACGAAGTATTTGCACCAGTTGCTCGGATAGAAA
>NC_027755.1:1970472-1975584 GCF_000695525.1 Brassica oleracea var. oleracea
ACTTCGCTCAATGTTATCAAGCAATTCAAAGATGATATGTCAAGAAGATTTGAGATGTCAGACCTCGAGATGCTTACATACTATCTTGGTATAGAAGTAACGCAAGGAGCTGATGGCATTCACATCAAACAAGAAGGATACGCGCAAGGTATACTTGTCAAGACGAAGATGGAGTCATGTAACTATACTCACGTTCTGATGCACACGAGTTTGAAAGTATCAAAGGCAGAGGAGGAGCCTGAGATTGATGCAACATCGTATCGAAGCACCATTGGATGCTTAAGAGAGAGTCATAGAGAAGCAGTGAAGCATCTATACTCACGTTCTGATGCAACATCGTATCGAAGAAATGCAATGCACGTATTAACGGTCTATGGAAGTTCATCGGAGTTCAGAAGATCAACATACCCGAGATTCGAGTTGGAATTAAGGGGGAGAATGTTGGATAATTCCAATTAACTTGAGGAGCAAGTTAATTCATTAAGGTGAAGTTTGATGGGTTAAGGAAAAAGGAAAACATATCGAGCTTAGAAATGTTTCCATATTATTATTAGGAATAGATGTAGCTTCGCCGTTAGGAAAATATGTAGCTTCTTCCTATATAAAGAGTTCTCATGGAGAGATGTTCCATCAAGAGAAACACATTGAAAGGTTTAGTTTTGAGAGAGTTTCTAAATCTAATAAGAAGAGAAGTTCTTATAACACAAAATCTTTGTGTTTGTGCAACTTTAAGGATTTGGTCTTGTTACGATAACTATTCTAATGAGTTATGTTGATGTTTACATGATCATTATACCTCTGCCTAGAAGTGTTATGTTCTTGGACTTCATTTGTTGAGTAATAAGGCATAATGGTTAGATATGTTCATATGTGTTTTTTCTAAAGTAGTGAGTTTTTGTCCATCTCCCTAGTGTGTATGTTTTAGTGGATAAAATCACCTAATATGTTTTTGTCCAATTGAGTACATAATATCTACACTTGAATCTTAAAAATTTGGTGATTGAAATATAAGCTTTACTCACACCAACCCAGACTATGGGTCTTGTAGTTCATATGTTATTTTTCATTTATATTTCATTATTTTGGCATCTCTATGTTTTTTTTGTAGTCACATCTCTCTGTGATTACTTGCAGTATTTTAATAAGGAAAAAAACAGTGTCCCATGTTCCAAGTTCACTCTCATCCTTTTATTGATAGATAAATAGGAATTGTTAATAAGATGCTTTTATTCGTCAACTTTTACATATGTCTCGGGTTTTTTTTGTTTTTGGCTCAACTTCAAATTTCATTATCCAAAAAGTGTTACAATGAGATTAGACCTCACACAAGATTCAACCACAAGACAAAGGAGTGGTCTAGTATTACCTAGGAACACATCTATGGATCCTACGCTACCCAATCGAGACTCCTTTGTACTCTTGCAACCACATGGGACGAGTCCACACTACGACTCTGTATGAACCGCCCCTTTGACCACCTAAATTCCACCGCTAATAACAAGAATACAAAGCTGTTTCAAAAGCAGTCAAAAGAAATACACAAAAAGAAACACTATAGTACGCTCAGAGCAGTTGATGCCTTACGATTTTAATGAAGCACATGACCAACCACCATAACACCGAGAGGTGCATTTTCCCCTTTGGAAACTCTAACTGGCCTAAAACTAAGGCTTTGTATCCTTGCAAATGAATGGTCAGTAGCTCCAGAGAACCAATGAACTACCGAAGATCCCAAAAGTCGGGTTGAGATCTTGGCAACAACGACTATTCAGATCACCACCAAGAGGGGACAAAGCGAAACTGCCGGGTGAGACAGTGATTCGGCACTGCGAATGTTCCACTTTGAAACATGAAACTACCGAGACCCAAACTCCTTCGTTGACCAGTCGATGAAGCTTGAACCTCCTCATGTTCTGTCTCTGAGAACCAGAGAAGCAGCAACTCTTGAGAGAACCTTCGTGCCCCTGACGAAGCTCCACATGTTCACAATGAAGCGCCATTCTTCCCTCCTCCAAGATGGCCATAGATGACCCTCTGCGACTGAAAGAATCACAGCCACACGCCACGCCTGAGCCAAACCAGCTGACACATGCCATCCTTATGAACTCAGGGAAACGCCGTTAAGAGGAGGACTCTCAACGTTCACTTGTCGGGGGTGAGACCAGAGCCTTTCCATGCACCGGAAACTCTCTAGACATCCAACCCACGCGCCATCTCTCTTCGAGTCCGAGGCACCAGGCATCAGATCTACGGGAAACGGGAACAGAGACACAGCTACGCACCTCCATCTATATGTTGAGATCCGACAAATCAAGCTTGAAAACGACCGCCGGTGAAACCAAGAAAACCCTAAGAGCCGACCCTTCCCGGAAGTTCCCCTTTCAGAGATCCGCTTTCCTCCTGCTACCTCAGCTCCGCCGCGGTCATAACCAAAGTAGAGGCCTCCATCGAATTCCAGATCCGTCGAGCATATCGCCGGGGAGTATGAAAACAGCCAAGAGGGGAAAAAAAAACGACCTTCGGGTCAAATGAACCTTGAAAATATTAAAAAAAAAACTACCTTCACATCTATAATAATAAAGGAGGTTTGCCTCTCTCCACAGGCCGCCACGTCATCAAGAAGCATGTTGGGGTCGAAAACGGTTACGACGAAGTTAGAGTCCAAATCCCCGAAGAAGAAAACGTAGAAACCTTCTTCGACAAATACTTTTTTGAAATAGATTTTTCTTTACAAAAAGCTTTGCGGAGGAAACGCGAGTCATCGGACAAGAGCTCGAAAAGGGTCGCTACACAGCAACCGAACGCGTGTTCCGCTCGGTCGCTGCATAGCAACCGAGCTCGAGCCAAAGCTCGGTCGCTACCGAGCTCTTCCGAAACGTCGATACGACATTAGTCCATGCATTCTCGTCTACCCTTCGATGCTATCTTCCGAAGACCGTAGCGAAACCATTTCACGTTCCCCGCCATTCTAAGTTATCGATCAAACTTTACCGTAAAAACCGCGGAAAGTTCGTTCTTTATCGAAAGAAACCGTGTAGCGACCGAGCTCGAGCCAAAGCTCGGTCGCTACGTAGCGACCGAGCTCTTCCGAAACGTCGATACGACATTAGTCCATGCATTCTCGTCTACCCTTCGATGCTATCTTCCGAAGACCGTAGCGAAACCATTTCACGTTCCCCGCCATTCTAAGTTATCGATCAAACTTTACCGTAAAAACCGCGGAAAGTTCGTTCTTTATCGAAAGAAACCGTAATAAACGCTTCGAGTCGGAAAACAGCCCAAAGGGACCTAAGATATGACTCGAGGCCCAACTTATGATTTCTTAACCAACAGCCCGTAAGCCGCATGACGGTTTACGCTCGGTTCACGAGGAAAGATAAATATCAAGTTTCCGCGGATAAATACAAAATTTTGAAGATAATTACGAGGATCGGAAAAATAGAATATCTCCATTTTTATGCTATGGCGGCTTAAGGGCAGAAGGAGAAAAGCGTAAACTGACCTCGGAGCCAGTATATAACGAGTCCTAGGCGAGAGGCATGGAGAGGACTTTTTCACAACAAATTTAGCACTTAGAGCGATTTTAGGCAATTTTCCGTTTTTGTTATCTCAACTAGGTTATTGCCGTCTTAGGGTTTTAGAACTAGGAATCTCGCCGACAGCTCTCGTAGCCCAGGCTCTTACCTTGTTGTAACGCTCAAACGCGAATTCGGAATAAGATCTACTTTGCTCTCTTTTCGATTTCTTATACTTTATCGTTGCATTTTCGTGTTCTGATTGCTTGGCGTTTGGTATTAGCAGATATCCGGAACCTCTTGGAAATTAGGGTTCTCCTACTTTCCTAATTTAAACGGAAATCGAGAGTGCAAATTTCGGTTCCCACAGTTTGGCACTAGATTGGCGCTAGAAGGAGGGGGGGGTACGGATCAATCTAACTCTCAACCACATCACGCTCAACCAGACATGTCAACTGACGATGCGGATAACGTGCAGACTCCTCTTAACGGAAGCAGTGGCACTGATCTCCACACTCCCGCAGCGGACGTATCCGCGGCCAACGCACCAGCCAACGCCGCGGCGCTCGAGCATTTTAAAAAGATGTTTGCCACCAACGAAAAAAGATCGGAAGAAGGACCAGAAGCCGATTCACTCGGGAAAGCTCTCCGTTCGACAAACCAATGACAGAAGAGGAGGAAATCCTCTATTGGAACGAACAGGAAGAGCTGGCTGAAAAGCAAACCGAGCTCACTCGCAGCAAACGCCGACAAACATGGAAATCTGCACCCGCTCAACAGGCCTGAAGCCACCCAAGAACGATCTTCGGGTCAAAACCCTAGCGGGAAGTCTCCCGTCGAAAAGGGAAACTCTGAAAGCCCTCCGCCTCCTGCGAAGGCTTCGGAGGACAACGAAGTCGAGCAAGTCGACCTGGATCCCAGCGATGTCTCCAACAATACTGATGAGTTTCACCACTCGCATCTCAGATATGAGGGGATCCGATCCAGGAAAACTCAAAGTACCGAAGTATGATGGTACGACCGATCCAAGGGCGCACCTTCAGGCTTTCCACATCACGATGGGAAGAGCGAGGCTGAAGGACGGCGAAAGAGACGCCGGCAATTGCCGCCTGTTTGTCGAGAATCTAGAAGGAGCAGCCCTCGAATGGTTCGCGCGCCTTAAGAGAAACTCTCACGGAAGTTTCCGACAGCTCGCATCAGAATTTCTCAAGCAATACTCTATGTTCATAGATAGAGAAACTTCCGATGTCGATCTCTGGAGTCTGTCCCAGAGGGAAGACGAACCCCTCCGCGAGTTCATCAGCCGATTCAAGTTGGTAATGTCTAGAGTCAGCGGGATAAGCGACAAGGTGGCCATAGATGCGCTCAGAAAGGCGCTCTGGTACAAGTCAAAATTCAAAAAATGGATATCCCTCGAAAAACCGCGGCCAATCCAAGACGCCCTCCACAAGGCGACGGACTACATCATGATCGAGGAAGAAACGAAAATCTTATCGCAAAAACATAAGTCGGCGAGATCATCATCGAAAGATGCAGATCCAAAAACGAAGAAGAAGAACCCTCGTAACGATAAGTATGTCCATCACGAGGGGGAAGA
>NC_027755.1:1975755-1976468 GCF_000695525.1 Brassica oleracea var. oleracea
TCTCGGAAGTGACCAGCATGAAAGATCTCATCCTCGAGACCGATCGCTCCCCGAAGCCGGACAGAAATCTTTCCGCGGAGAGATCTCCTCAAAGAAACCAATCTGGGGATAAACGCGGTAGGAGGCCAGACGAGATCGGAANNNGACGACAAAGGGAACGATAACAATCGTCGTAGAGTTAACATGATCATCGGAGGATCGCAATCCTCAACAATACGGTTTCGGCCATCAAGGCTTACCAGCGGAAGGCGGAGTTAAGCGCAAACTGGCCTACATGGTCTCCTAGCCGAGATGACCAGAACTGCTCAATCACCTTCACAAAGGAGGAAGTCGGCGGGATCGATCAACCTCACTGCGATCCGCTCGTCATAGACCTCGTCATACGAGATCTGGAAGTCGGAAGAGTACTAATTGACACGGGAATCACGGTCAATGTAATCTTCTGCGACACTCTCAATCGGATGAGCATCAAACTCGGAGAAGTAACTCCAACTCCGAAACCGCTCACAGGCTTTTCAGGCGAAGTATCGATGACCCTCGGATCGATTCAGCTACCAGTCATGGCCAAGGAGATCACAAAAATTGCCGAGTTCGTGGTAGTCGATCATCCTGTCATCTACAACGTGATCATGGGAACCCCATGGCTCAACGCTATGCAAGCCGTTCCATCGACGTACCACCTGGGTGTCAAATTCCCGACCCCAAACGGAGTC
>NC_027755.1:1976596-1976723 GCF_000695525.1 Brassica oleracea var. oleracea
AATCTTCGACCGACAACGTTTCAAGAAAAGACGATTTAACATCGTCTACTGACGCAAACACTTCGGGTGTCGAAACTCAATATGAGTCCAAAGCCGACACTACAACTCAACCGGAACATCCGGAAGA
>NC_027755.1:1978363-1978928 GCF_000695525.1 Brassica oleracea var. oleracea
GGAATAGGGACCTCGCTCGTACCGCTTCCATCGCCGAAAGCAAGGTCTGGATCCCTTCCTGGAAGCATGCAATCGTCCACCGAAAACTCCAAGTCACCGAGATCAATATATCCCCTTCAAAGAATTCAGCCCCGTCGCAATCGTGGGACCGGCATCGGGACCTTGGTCTTCAGGTTTGGAATCACTCCTTGTTTCTACGCCCAAAGCAGGACTACGATGCACAAACCTCAGCGCCTTTCGAACTCTCTTCGGCGTAAAGTAAGTCCTGAAAAAAGGACCATTCCTCAGCAGATCCCTCACCACAATAATGTCCTCAGGAAACGGAGCAAGAGGGTTGATAAAGGGACGATCGTTCGGCAACCTCCGAAACAGTGGGATACAACTCTCCTCAACGAACGCAGCGTCTGCACGAACGAAGAAGAAAAACTTCTTCCACGAGTTGAAGTTAGAAGTAAACCCCCTTACCACTGACATGAAGTTCCGAGGAACCAGCCTGTACATGTCCGAATCCTTGATGATCTGTAACCGAAGAAGCACTTCGAAGTGATCGACGGGAAGGGAGAGA
>NC_027755.1:1979652-1980234 GCF_000695525.1 Brassica oleracea var. oleracea
AAATCCACGCTCCCAACAAGCTTGACGCTAACTGTTGGGGTCGAAAACGGTTACGACGAAGTTAACGTCCAAATCACCGAAGAAGAAAACGTAGAAACCTTCTTCGACAAATACTTTTTCGAAATAGATTTTTCTTTATGAAAAGCTTTGCGGAGGAAACGCGAGTCATCGGACAAGAGCTCGAAAAGGGTCGCCACGCAGCAACCGAACCCGTGTTCCGCTCGGTCGCTGCATAGCAACCGAGCTCGAGCCAAAGCTCGGTCGCTACGTAGCGACCAAGCTCGAGCAAACGTCGATACGACATTAGTCCATGCATTCTCGTCTACCCTTCGATGCTATCTCCCGAAGACTGTAGCGAACCCATTTCACGTTCCCCGCCATTCTAAGGTATCGATCAAACTTTACCGTTAAAATCGCGGAAAGTTAATTCTTTATCGAAAGAAGCCGTAATAAACGCTTCGAGTCGGAAGACGGCCCAAAGGGACCTAAGAGATGACTCGAGGCCCAACTTACGATTTCTTAACCAACAGCCCGTAAGCCGCATGACGGTTTACGCTTGGTTCGCGAGGAAAGATAAATGTC
>NC_027755.1:1980320-1983482 GCF_000695525.1 Brassica oleracea var. oleracea
GCAGAAGGGGAAAAGCGTAAACCGACCTCGGAGCCAGTATATAAGGAGTCCTAGGCGAGAGGCATGGAGATGACTTTTTCACAGCAAACTTAGCACTTAGAGCGTTTTAGGCAATTTTCCGTTTTTGTTATTCGAGCTGCGACTCAATTAGGTTTTTGCCGTCTTAGGGTTTTAGAACTAGGAATCTCGCCGACAGGTCTCGTAGCCCAGACACTTACCTTGTTGTAAACGCTCAAACGCAGATTCAGAATAAGAACTATCTTGCTCTCCTTTTTGATATCTTATTTTATTACTGTTCTCGTTTCGTGTTCTGATTGCTTGGCGTGTGGTATTAGTAGATATCCGGGACCTCTGGGAAATTAGGGTTCTCCTACTTTCCTAATTTAAACGGAAATCGACAGTTCGAATTTCGGTTCCGACAAAGCATGGGGCGTTTTTGGACACGTGTCGTTTCATCAAACCAGCACGCGTTCGAATTGATTTTATATTTTCCGGTTTACCTCCTGCTTCTATCCGACTGGGCTATTATTAATTATAACTCTGGTCTATTATTATAACTTATGATAGGCCTTTGAAAACACTATGATAATCCCATCATATTTTTAGGTCTCTTATCATGTCCCCGTTCCTGGAACTTTACATGGGACATAGACGTTTCAACAGAAACGGGACTGCTTTGGTTCAGATCATGGGAATTGATCGTGAACAGGTTGTAATGAAGTGAATGATCAGGATGGATCATGAGAAAACTAAGTCTAGGTCTTGAAATAGACCAAGGGACTTAGAAAAATTGAATAAGATGAAGAGAGCAAGCTGGACGAGTGATGAGACAGCTGGACGATGTGTGAACGAAGCTCGGTCAGCTGGGCGAAGCTCGGACAAGCTCAATGTAGCTCACATCAAGTTAGGCCAGCTCAGCTAGCTGGACTACTAGCTCACTCAGCTGGGTCAGCTGGGAGTCAGCTCAAATCAGCTGGATGGAGTGTTGGAAGCTCGGACCAGTGTGTCAGATTTGGGCGGTTACCGGGCCGGTTAGTTGGCCAAGGATGGCTATGGGCCGGTGGGTTCTTCTGGTCTGGCCATGGGCATGGGCAATCCGCGCGGGCTTGTTTTGGACATGTCCACTAGTGGTTTGACAGTTCCAGGGCATCTGGTAACTGCTATAGGCGAATGGGTGTGATCTGATCCATTGATTAAATCAATGGCCAGAAATGATACCGAAGGGATGCAATGGTTAAAAAGTAACCACCCCTTCTCCTATATAAAGAAGGCAAGTCCGTGCCTTTGCAGGCACGCCAAGGCTTCCTCCTACACCCTGAAACACAAAGAAAGACAAAGAAAATGCAGAGAGTTGGTCGGATTCAACATCCAAGACCAAGAGTGGTTTGAAGGCCATAAAGAGGCAGTTTTGGGAGAGAGCAAAGGGTAAGTTATGAACGACCTTTTGATGGGTTTTGATTCATGTTAATAACACTCAAAACATCCTCCAGGACCTGAGAACACATGCAAATGGTCAGGGAAGAATAGGGATGGCAGGATTCCACTTCCTATGGCCAAGACAGCCTTAAGGGGAGAGGTGCGTGGGAAGGTAGTTTCATGGGAGTTGGGAACGACCCTGTGATGGTGTTTGATCATGGATGATCAAGTCCTAGGCTTCTTGTATGTCTTGGGAACACACGCAAATGGTCAGGAGAGAAGGGAGAAGGACAGACTCCACTCTCAATGGCATGAACAGCCTTGAAGGCGGATGCAGTGTAGAAAGTGGTTTCATGGGAGTTCAATGGAAGGGATCATTGGTGCGGCCCATGGAGAGATCTTATCAATACTGGAAGAATATGATAAAGATTGGTAAAGGCGTGCACTGGAGGAGCATGGCCGAACATGATAAGAGGAGGCGCATGATCTAATAAAATCAGGTATAAGGTAACCGATTTTATAATTACATTCCAGTTTATATTTCTGTCTCTTGTGGTACGATCAAGGCCAACTAAGGCACGCCCCTTGAAGACCATATATTGTGATGTAAACTATGTTTACATGGAGGCACTGAACCAGGGCCTTGGCCGGTTCAGGAAGTGATTGTCCTTGGCCATCGGCTGGACTGACCAAAGTCGGGTTTCACATTATCCGGAACTTTGGGTTGGATTATGTTGATGGGAAGCCTACTTTAAGGATTTACAATGATTATTGGCATATTTTAATTAATTTTTGGATCATGTTTGCTTGAGGTCAAAATTGCACCTGAGAGTATACTGATGTTTAGATAAGGAACCAACCATGCAATGATAGATCCTTGTGTTAGGTTATTGTTGGGGTCAAAATCGGTCACGACGGAATCAATGTCTGAAAGTCCGTAAAAATCGGCATAAACGTTTTTACGAAAAATAAATCTTAGAAAAAGATCTATTTTTACGAAGAATCTTGCGGAGAAAACACATTTACGAAAAATCGTAGAAAGACGCAAACAAGGTTGCCGCGTAGCAACCAGCGCAAAAGCTGGTCGCTACGTAGCGACCGAGCTCTCACCAAATCTCGGTCGCTACGTAGCGTGCTCCGTCGCTAAGTAGCGTGCTCGGTCGCTACGTAGCGTGCTCGGTCGCTACGTAGCGTGCTCGGTCGCTACGTAGCGTGCTCGGTCGCTACGTAGCGTGATCGGTCGCTACGTAGTGTGCTCGGTCGCTACGTAGCATGCTCGGTCACTACGTAATGACCGAGCTCGAGCCGGAGCTCGGTCGCTACGTAGCGACCGAGCTCGAGCCAAAGCTCGGTCGCTACGTAGCCAAAGCTCGGTCGCTACGTAGCGACCGAGCTCGAACCAAAGTTCGGTCGCTACGTAGCGATCGAGCGCTCGGTCTCTACGTAGCGACCGAGCTCTTCCGTAATGTCGATACGACATCAGTTCATGCATTATCGTCTACCCTTCGATGATATCTCGCGAATACCGTAGCGTACCCATCTCATTCTTTATCGAAAGAAGCCGTAATAAACGCTTCGAGTCGGAAGACGGCCCAAAGGGACCTAAGACATGAATCGAGGCCCAACTTATGATTTCTTAACCAACAGCGCGTAAACCGCATGTCGGTTTACCCTTGGTTCCCAAGGGAGGATAAATGTCAAGTTTCTTCGGATAAATACGAAATTTTGAAGATAATTACGAAGATC
>NC_027755.1:1984183-1985142 GCF_000695525.1 Brassica oleracea var. oleracea
GGTAAAACTTGTTCTCCCAAAAACCGCAGAAAACCCCTAGGTTAATCGCGGAAAAAGGAAGCGCAGCAAATCGATTACACAGCTCGGTCGCTACGTAGCGATCGAGCTCTAGCCAATCTCGGTTGCTATGTAGCGACCGAGCACGCACAAGGCTCGGTCGCTACGTAGCTACCGAGAACGCACACAGCTCGGTCGCTACGTAGCGACCGAGCACGCACACAGCTCGGTCGCTACGTAGTGACCGAGCCTTCACACAGCTTGGTCGCTACGTAGCGACCGAGAACGCACACAGCTCGGTCGCTACGTAGCGACCGAGCACGCACACAGCTCGGTCGCTACGTAGTGACCGAGCCTTCACACAGCTTGGTCGCTACGTAGCGACCGAGAACGCACACAGCTCGGTCGCTACGTAGCGACCGAGCACGCACACAGCTCGGTCGCTACGTAGTGACCGAGCCTTCACACAGCTTGGTCGCTACGTAGCGACCGAGAACGCACACAGCTCGGTCGCTACGTAGCGACCGAGCACGCACACGGCTCGGTCGCTACGTAGCGACCGAGCTCAAGCCCACTCTCCACTCGCTACGTAGTGACCTGCAAGGCCTCAGAAAGGTCCTCCTTTGCGTTCTCATTTGAATCCTCATCGAAACGCTTTTCGTTTCGTTTCAATCGGAGTTTCCGTTGAGATTTTACGACGAAAACAAGTAGGACTCTTCTTGGCTTGCTTCCACTCGCTACGTAGCGACCTGTCAGACCTTCACTCGCTACGTAGCGACCTGTCAGGCCTCAGAAAGGTCCCCCGTTGGGTTCTCTTTTGAATCCTCATCGGGACGCTTTTTCTTTCGTCTCAATCGGAGTTTCCGTTGAGATTTTACGACGAAAACAAGTAGGACTCTTCTTGGCTTGCTTCCACTCGCTACGTAGCGACCTGTCAGACCTTTACTCGCCACATAGTGACA
>NC_027755.1:1985494-1986028 GCF_000695525.1 Brassica oleracea var. oleracea
TACCATTGAAACTTTACGATAAAAAAAAAAAAAAACCGCAAAGACTAGTTTTCTCGTTTGGATTCAGCTTAATCATATAAAACGGCAACTGTTAATTTAACACCTTAGCCGCCTCAACTATACGATTACGTTGAAACTTTTTATAAAAATTGACGTCGTATCTAAAGAGAAGATAACAGCCAAGTTCGGAAGATAAATGTCAAGTTTAAAGGATAAAGACCAATATCGAAAATGGCGAACATACACGAGAAGAGGAAGGGGAAATAAACAAGCAAAACTGAGAAGAGACAAAACTGCATCTTCCAGAGAACTAAGGTATTTCCGACTTGAAATTTTTGAAATCAGACTTGGAATTTTCGTTGGAAATTACTAAGATTTAAAAACGCCTTTGAGACTGCCATAGAACTTTAGGGAACATAAACCCTAGGTGGATAGTCTAGCGAACTAAGTCTTAGGCAATTTTTCTTGTCTCGCTGTTCAGCCAGATCTTGCATACCGATCTAAACTCCTCCGAAAATCGAGAAACGATCGCCA
>NC_027755.1:1986937-1987926 GCF_000695525.1 Brassica oleracea var. oleracea
TCCTAAAAAATGCACGAAATAGATCTCGGAAAGCCAACACTTCACAAAGCGCTATGAAGGTAAACGCTTCTTCCCATGGAAAAATTTATGCGACACCTCAGTCCTAATTCCTCGATCGTAAATCAAATTATTAGCATCAACAATTTTGGCTGCGAACATCCGTAGTCAAACAAGAACGTTTCTCAAACGCAGGGCTAAAACTAAACCCTTGCAACATCGTAAAACATCTTCAAGCTCGCGAACATTTCAAGCACGAAACGCGGCATACGAAAGAATAACAAATCTTCAGCCTCGCGAGACGTCGCAGACGCCTGAATATTTGTTATTCGACGAAATTTCCTTCCTCGATAAAAACACTTTCTTGGAAGACCAGACAGTCATACGCACTAACACCTTCTCAAAACATATCCTTCGCGAAGACTCGAAACGGTATTTTTCACCATTAAGTTTGTTGCTGATCACAACGAACTCTTAACGTCCTAAACAGACTTAGCCATCTCGTGGAGATGACTCTCGTACATCCGATACAAGGAGAGCAGCGCTATAAAAGAAACCCAAAATTTTTGGTCAGCAATTCCAGGAGGCTTAAAAATTATCCTTGGAGAGATTCCCGGTTCCAACCATACAAGTCGTATAAGCCAAGAACCTATCGCGGACTTTAAATCGGTATGGAATCAGGATGAAACTGAAGCGGGATACGTAAGTCGAATTAGTCATCGCACCCTCTAAAACCAGGAGTAAACCTAGGTCTTGCCCTAAACCCAGCGCACTGGTCTCTAACATCTCTAGGCATAGTATCAAAAACCTTGATACGAGATCCCAAAATTTGTCTCTTTACCAATATTCGAGCGTATTCAGAAATCCCACAAGATTTACACACTGCAGAAAACTCTCGAAACAGATCACGGATATAGCAGTTCACACAGAGTTAGATTACGAGATGACAACTCGTAATCTTCCTTCTACACCCATATAAAATGCCAACGGCA
>NC_027755.1:1987947-2032833 GCF_000695525.1 Brassica oleracea var. oleracea
TCAGACCGTAAAGGTCTCGCTGGAAAACTAGTCATACAAACCTTAACTCCAAGACGAACTACGAAAGGATTGATCCCTTCAACAAGGGTACGTAGGCATCCGTCATAAGGCACAACCCCAATCTTATCGCGTTCTACTTTTAGAAGAGCGAGAAGACCACTTACCACGGACCTTTTCGACCATTAATTCCGCCTACCTCACCTAACTTGCCAAGCCACTCGCTAAAACCTCACCCTAGAAGCTCATTGTTCTAATGAGCTGGGGGGCTAACTGTTGGGGTCATCAGAAGAGGAAAAGCGTAAACCGACCTTCGAGCCAGTATATAAGGAGTCCTAGGCGAGAGGCATGGAGGAGAACTTTTTTGAGAGCAAACTTAGCACTTAGAGCAATTAGGCAACTTTCCGTTTTTGTTATTTCGAGCTGCGACTCAACTAGGTTTTGCAGTCTTAGGTTGTTAGAACTAGGAATCTCGCCGACAGCTCTCATAGCCGAGGCTTCTACATTGTTGTAACGCTCATACACGAATTCGGAATAAAACTCTTTTTGCTCTCTTTTACGATTTCTTATCTCTTTTCGTCTTTACTTGCGTGTTCTGATTGCTTGGCGTGTGGTTTAACAGATATCCTGGACCTCTGAGAAATTAGGGTTTACCTTATTTTTCTAATTTAAACGGAAATCGACAGTGCGAATTTCGGTTCCCACAGTTATCAGATCATATGCTTGTGTGTTGTGATATGTTTGTCACTTATGATTATTTATCATAAGGAATGTTAGTTATCAACATTGGTATTGGTAAGCTATGTGCAAAGCATTGGCTAAGAGCCATAAAGAAGAGTATAGCTAGTACTTGGTGGTGTGGACCATAAGTACTGAGCTTCGGTGTTATTATTCAAGGAAGGCCGTGTGCTATCTGATCTTGGGCAATGATGGATGACCTGATCCATTGGTGATGGAATAAGGTGTCTGCTCTGATTGATCAAAGGATGCACCGGATGATAGAGCATGATTGATCGGCTCCAATGGGACATGGTTCCATCGCCGGTTAGGTAAGTATGAAGACTCATCAGTTCTGAGTCATGTGGGGTGGTTGGTTGATTGACTTAGGATATGATGGAAATTGTTAGTCCATGAGCTGGACTTGGTATCACAAGCTGATAAGGCAAAAGGATGTTGGATGATGCATAAGCCGGGAATGGCCAAATGCACATATCCTTAGCTGTTTGAAGGCTCTCAAGGGTTACTTAAGTCTGTGGGGATGGTTGGCTGAATGACTAAGTACCTAAGGGATTTGTTTGATGAGTAAAGGAGCTGGACGCAGTATATGGCAGCTGGCCATAGCTCGTTCTTAGCTAAGTTCGAGTGTGACAGCTCGATCCGCTGGTCTATGAGTTCATTCAACTAGAGCAGCTGGGCCGATGAGCTAACAAGCTCTGTGGATGTGGCTATGGTATGATATAGTAACCCTTGCTTAGTACTAGATAGAATGGATTAGGGAAATGGAACCTCCGATTCGTATGACTTGATTCGGGTTTAGGATCGACCTTAGAGCTAGTTGGTAGCTGGGTAGACTTACCACAACTGAGGTGATTCGACCAGACAAGTGTTAGATTGGTTATAGATCAATGGATGATAGATGTTATTCCGCTGTGTATGTGTTGAATTGATCTAAGCTAGGAAAAGACTATGGTAGTCTTGAGCTAAGATCTGAGTTAGCCCTCGCCTATGGGAGATGTTTTAAATAATGGGCAAAATTTTGAGAGGTTCGGTCAGGGTATGGACCGAGCGACGTGAGGCATCGACCGCGGCCTAGTCGGCCGGGATTGGGTCTTACAAGTTGGTATCATAGCATGCTTGATCCTGTTAAGGACAGTGCTCAAAGAAGTTGAGTTTTAAACCGAAATTATTTCTGAAAACTAAGATGACTTGGAACCTTAGCTGTGGTGAACCAAGTGAGAGTTGAGGTAAGATTGGGTTTCATGCTTGTGAACGGGGAAGTTGCAAGATGATCCGGCTTAGCCAAGATGCACTCTCCAAGGGCAAGGCCCTGAAAACAGAAAGGTTAGTTTATCTAGTTATTTGGGAGTAATAGACAGATTGGACGATGGACGCAATGCAAGATCTTTGTATGGACGACCTGGACAAAGGAAGTAACATGGACCAGAGAGTGGTTTAGGTCGAAAGAAACGTGCAGCACTCTCTTGGAGGTTTGTGTTACCCCTTGGTGGCCGTTCAAAACAAGTGGGCATATGCGATGTTCATGCTGATCACGGCTAGTACATGAGTGGGCTTGGGATCAGATGGATCAGCTTGGACTCAGTGTAAGTCAAGGTCGGATTCCTTAAGATTGAGTGAATGAAATGGATCAATTCCAAGAGGAATTGGAAACATAATGCTATGTATCTTTGAATGATGGGGATTGAGGTATATTATAAACACTCTCGTGAATGGTATGAGACATTTATGGAAGTGTGACACTTTGGAGAATGGTATGGGACGTTTTCCAAAGGTGATATCAAATCGAGATCCTACTCAACTAGATACCTAATGTTGTGGAGGTATTTAGTGATTGGCAATGTCATGAGGGACGTTCCTTATGGTATGGTCATGACCTGAGATGATTCCAACAGAATCATATTGAATGATTACAACGAGATGTTGTGAATCAATCTGAGGTAGGCAATGCTTATGGAATGAGCAGCCTGGGGAACATGGCAAATCCGCTAAGGAAGAGTAACTTAGGGATTACATGATTTTACCTGGACTCAACAGAGATAAGCGTTACTCCTTGTGGATCCATATGGATCGGTTGGGGCTTGACCAGTATGGCAAGTGACCAGGAGAGTTGACCAGGTTCGGTATGCAATCGAGTCCGGAGAAGGACCTGGGTCGGCTTACTCAAACGAGTCCAAATGGAATTAGATACTTTGAATGGACCTTGTGAAGGGACCTTGAGTATTGGTGGTATGGAAACACACGTATTGTTTGACACTGGAGCTACACATAGCTTTGTGAGCCCATGAATGATTGGAAAAGATTTGTTCCGGACAGGAACTGGGGATGATCCTTGCATAGTGAATGCGGCCGGACGGCAAGTGATGCATTCACTAGGGCTGATAAAGGGCATCCCGATATTGATCACAGACAGGGTAATGCCTGCTGATCTGATTGTTGATCACAGACAGGGTAATGTCTGCGGATCTGATTGTTGTCCGCCTTGAGAATCATGAAGTGATTTTAGGTATGGACTGGCTTTGAAATCATTGGGCCACCCTTGACTGTCACCGTGTACGGCTGAAGTTTGAGATGGGTTGTGAAACCCCGATTAGCTTCTAAGGAATTTGTTCGACCTCTGTGGTTTCAGCAGTCCGTACCGAACGGATGCTTGCAACTGGTTGAGAGGCCTACTTGGCTACCATTACCACTGGGGAGGTCGTGGGGGTGGTAACCCGGACGGGATTCCGCAGGTCAGGGAGTTCGAGGACGTTCATCGGGCGCTACATGGCATTTCCTCTGATAGGACTGACCCGTTCATAGCAGAACTGAAACAAGGGACGACCCCAATGTCCAAAAGTCCCTATTGTATGGCTCCTGCCGAGATGGCCGAGCTGAAGACGATTATGTCCGGTGAGGGATGAGGATCACAGCACAACCAAGTCAGAGATTGACCTAAGGTTGGGGTGAGACGGCTGAGTCCCGGAGTGGACCATAACCGCAATATGATCAAGTTTGGTAAGGGACGAGGGTCAGACATGACCTACTCGGAGATGGACCTATGGTCGGAATGCACGGTCGAGTCCCTGAGTGGACCAGGACTGGAATATGATCACGTCCTAAATGGACTAGGATCAAAATATGACAAAGTCCGGTGTGGACAGAGTCAAAATGAGGCGGTTTAGTCTAGTATGGACAAAGATCGCAATATGGCCAAGCTGGGAGAGGTTGTGGCCGATTAAGGAATGATCCAGTAATTGGTGGCTGGAATCATAAACCTTAGTGTCCGGGAAAGACTTAAGGAAACATAACATTCTGTTAGGACTCATGTTAGAGTGAGCAGCCTAAAGATTGGAACATGTTCGCTAGGACTTGGCTGGTGTATTGAGTGGCTTGGAGATTGGTTAAATCTACTAAGACTTGAGTACGCAGTATGTTCCTAGGGACTGAATTTGATCTATTCATGGAGTAATATCCGAAAAAGAATAAAGTCTAGAGTAGACGACATTCTAAAGAGAGATATGGACTTGGTGTCTACTAGGACCCCAAGCTGGAGAGTTGGACCAGTGACACAAGTCATGTCTTTGTATGGGTGCTTGATGGACCCTCGACTGTGGTCGAAGTAGCCAAGTAAGGGTGACATAAGCAAAACCAGATGAACCACTTGATAAGATTTTCGGTTAAATCTCTATCAAGTGGGGGAGACTTGTATTTATGATGATCGAGACGTGATCAGTGAGAAGGAATAAGGAGGGAGATGCAACGAATTGGTTAGGAAGAGCCAATCGAGCATGCTCCATGTTCCGGATGCAAAGAGTTCGATTGGAACCTTTTGTCTTGAGACAGGACGTCAGCAACACTGGATTCGAGGACGAATCCATCCTAAGTGGGGGAGACTTGTATTTATGATGATCGAGACGTGATCAGTGAGAAGGAATAAGGAGGGAGATGCAACGAATTGGTTAGGAAGAGCCAATCGAGCATGCTCCATGTTCCGGATGCAAAGAGTTCGATTGGAACCTTTTGTCTTGAGACAGGACGTCAGCAACACTGGATTCGAGGACGAATCCATCCTAAGTGGGGGAGACTTGTCATGTCCCCATTCCTGGAACTTGATATGGGACATAGACGTTTCAACCGAAACGGGACTGCTTTGGTTCAGATCATGGGAATTGATCGTGAACAAGCTGTAATGATGTGAATGATCAAGATGGATCATGAGAAAACTAAGTCTAGGTCTGGAAATAGACCAAGGGACTTAGTAAGATTGAATAAGATGAAGAGAGCAAGCTGGACGAGTGATGAGACAGCTGGACGATGTGAGAACGAAGCTCGGTAAGATGGGCGAAGATCGGACAAGCTCAGTGTAGCTCACATCAAGTTTGGCCAGCTCAGCTAGCTGGACTACTAAGTCAGCTCAAATCAGCTGGATGGAGTGTTGGAAGCTCGGACCAGTGTGTCAGTTCTGGGCGGTTACCAGGCCGGTTAGATGGCCAAGGATGGCTATGGGCCGGTGGGTTCTTCTGGTCAGGCCATGGGCATGGGTAATCCGTGTGGGCTTGTTTTGGACATGTCCAGGAGTAGTTTGAAAGTTCCAGGGCGTCTGGTAACTGCCATAGGTGAATGGGTGTGATTTGATCCATTGATTAAATCAATGGTCAGAAATGATACCGAAGGGATGCAATGGTTAAAAAGTAACCACCCCTTCTCCTATATAAGGAAGGCAAGTCCGTTCCTTTGCAGGCACGCTAGGGCTTCCGCCTACACCCTGAAACACAAAGAAAAACAGAGAAAAGGCGGAGAGTTAGACAGATTCAACATCCAAGACGAGGGATGGCCGGATTCCACTTCCAATGGCCAAGACAACCTTAAGGGGAGAGGTGCATGGGAAGGCAGTTTCATGGGAGTTGGGAACAACCATGTGATGGTGTTTGATCATAGATGATCACGTCCTAGGCTTCTTCTATGTCTTGGGAACACACGCAAATGGTCAGGAGAGAAGGGAGAAGGCCATACTCCACTCTCAATGGAATGAACAGCCTTGAAGGCGGATGCAGTGTAGAAAGTGGTTTCATGGGAGTTCAATGGAAGGGATTATTGGTGCGGCCCATGGAGAGATCTTATCAATACTGGAAGTATATGATAAGGATTGGTAGAGGCGTGCACTGGAGGAGCATGGCCGAACATGATAAGAGGAGGCGCATGATCTAACAAAATCAAGTATAAGGTAACCGATTTTATAATTACTTTCCAGTTTATATTTCTGTCTCTTGTGGTGTGATAAAGGCCAAGTAAGGCACGCCCCTTGAAGACCATATATTGTGATGTAAATGGAGGCACTGAACCAGGGCCTTGGCCGGTTCAGGAAGTGATTGTCCTTGGCCATCGGCTAGACTGACCAAAGTCGGGTTTCACATGATCCGGACCTTTGGGTTGGATTCTGTTGATGGGAAACCTACTTTGAGGATTTACAATAATTATTGGCATTTTAATTAATTTTTGGAGCATGTTTGCTTGAGGTCAAAATTGCACCTAAGAGTATATTGATGTTTAGATAAGGAACCAACCATGCAATGATAGATCCTTGTGTTAGGTTGTCGGATCATATGCTTGTGTGTTGTGATATGTTTGTCACTTATGATTATTTATCATAAGGAATGTTAGTTATCAACCTTGGTGCTGGTAAGATATGTGCAAATCATTGGCTAAGAGCCATAAAGAAGAGTATAGCTAGTACTTGGTGGTGTGGACCATAAGTACTGAGTTTGGGTGTTATTATTCAAGGAAGGCCGTGTGTTATCTGATCTTGGGAAAGGATGGACGACCTGATCCATTGGTGATAAAATAGGGTGTCTGCTCTGATTGATCAAAGGATGCACCGGATGATAGAGCAGGATTGATCGGCTCCAATGGGACATGGTTCCATGGCCGGTTAGGTAAGTGTGAAGACTCATCAGTTCTGAGTCATGTGGGGTGGTTGGTTGATTGACCTAGGATATGATGGGAATTGTTAGTCCATGAGCTGGACTTTGTATCACAAGCTGATAAGGCAAAAGGATGTTGGATGATGTATAAGCCGGGAATGGCCAAATGCACATATCCTTAGCTGTTTGAAGGGTATCAAGGGTTACTTAAGTCTGAAGGGACGGTTGGCTGAATGACTAAGTACCTAAGGGAGTTGTTTGATGAGTAAAGGAGCTGGACGCAGTATATGGCAGCTGGCCATAGCTCGGTCTTAACTAAGTTTGAGTGTGACAGCTCAATCAGCTGGTCTATGAGTTCATTCAGCTAGAGCAGCTGGGCCGATGAGCTAACAAGCTCCGTGGATGTGGCTAAGGTATGATCTAGTAACCCTTTCTTAGTACTAGAAAGAATGGATTAGGGAAATGGAACCTCCGATTCGTATGACTTGATTCGGGTTTAAGATCGACCTTAGAGCTAGTTGGTAGCTGGGTAGACTTACCACAGCTGAGGTGATTCGACCAGACAAGTGTTAGATTGGTTATAGACCAATGGATGATAGATTTTATTCCGCTGTGTATGTGTTGAATTGATCTAAGCTAGGAAAAGACTATGGTAGTCTTGAGCTAAGATCTGAGTTTGCCCTCGTCTATGGGCGATGTTTTAAATAAACGGCAAAAATTTTGAGAGGTTCGGCCAGGTATGGACCGAGCGACGTGAGGCATCGACTGCGGCCTAGTCGGCCGGGATCGGGTCTTACATTTCTTCTTCTTCTTCGTGCAAGACAGCCGACAAATTTTTTTCAGAACTAAAGCGACGATCCGATCTCTCCCATAACGTCTTAACCTTCCATTAATCTATTCTTAACTCCGATTTTTTGCGTGATTAACCCACTCCTCCCACTGAAAAGCATTCAATCGAACTCTTCGCATACACAATAACCGGCTGAAGCTTCAAATATAAATATCTGAACTTACAGAGCAACTCAAACGAGATCCAGAGGACAACTTGTGGGGATTGACATGGTTTCAATTGATGGGAATGTATGTCTTCTCCGTCATATGCGACATATCTATAATTTTTTAGAAAATTTGAGTTTGGTAAATTTTTTTTTTTGTATACAACCTTTGTAGCGGTTAACAGCCCCACAAACCCTATACCTACAGAGTTGTTCATGATCAACTGATGTTACTTGCCAATACGAACACCCAATTATCAGGTTTGTTTCCAAAACTTTGCGTTCATACTGTTTTGCTTAAGTATTTTAGATATAATGCTGAGCCTAAGAATTGAGAGGCATGTAACACCAAAATCATTTTATATACGTAAATTGGATTCATAGAAGTAGCTTTTGTTTTTAGCATGTTCTATGATATCACATCGTCCCCACTCTGAAGTGATACAACTGTGTACCTCAGTGTTTCTGATGCTCGCACCACCTCCATGATAAATTAAATCTCCTACGTGTTGAGCCTAGGTCATCTTATTAGTCCAAATTAGTTGGAGGTACTCATATTGTTATTTACATTAATGTTTTCCTTTACTTTGCTATCAGGTTTAGTCTTCCTATATGCTACATAGGGCACCCATTTCTATTTTGATCAAGAGTGTCTAGCCAGCCAGAACTTCCTGGAAGCGTTAGACTTTCTACCACCCTCATTTCAACTATACACTTAGCGTGCTTCAGTTCTCAATCTCTGAAACATAAAATTACGCAGGATGTGTCAAGGATGGCGGGTCTTCCGCAACCTGAACCAAGTATGAAGGTGTCCAGAAAATTGATTCTGTAATCACAGGATGCATCTGTTGAAGACGCAAAGGCGAGACCACTGCAAACATATCTAAAAGATTTAGTAGGCAGACCCTACACTTTCAAGTTAAAGCTGTTCGAGTTCAAGTTTTCTTCTTCTAAACATCAGTCTCTAACCACAGCAAGGACCTTCGATGACAATGAACGTCAGCCCATGCCAAACTTTGCGGAACATGCACGTGCTACCCATTGTCTATATGTGTACTTGGCTCACTCTATTTAGTTCTCCATTTTTTGAATTGTCTATGCACAGAAAGGAACGCTGGCGCTGGAGCTGTGAACACTTAAGGCTTCTCATGGTGCGACCAGAGAAGCCCCTAAGACCAACGGTGGCATTGATGTTGTTGATGGTTGAAGGAACTGCAGCTGCCACTCCAACTTTACCTACTCACATGGAATTAATGCTGAGATGATTCCTCTTCCGGAAGAGGTGTACTCTGGGAAAAAGCTGCGCAAAGCTTAACTTTCAAAGTTATGTAGTTCTCATCGCGTCTGTCCACCACAACTACTCCCTTTGATTTAGGCTTTTTGTATGTTTGAATAGATTCGTTTGTTTCCTTATTTAATACCTATTGCTGTTTTTTTTCCTTTCATTTGACTGCCTCGAACTCGATGTTAAGTTATAATTCTAATAATTTAAATTCCAGTTAACCCTCAACTTACAACACCACCTTCATGTTATTTAACGATGCCATCAACAGAACATACAACCGCCAACTCCATTCACCTTCACTGAGGACCTTGAGAACACTTACGTCAACAAGATTCTAAGTTCTAGAAAACTCTTCTCGCCTTCAGCTACGAACGGTTGCCCTGTTCCATATAACTTATCAAGGAAAAGAAAGCTTGAGATCGGTGGCTGGTTCAGAAATATTTTTTAATATCAGCATAAATTGTTTCTTTTTTTATAATAATATTTATATAAATAAATCATATTTATAATTAAAATTAATTTATTTATATTGCATTACATAAATTAGTAAAGTGAATCATTTCAAGCACACAAAATAATATTTTATATATGATTAATATATATCTTGAGTATTTTTGTCAGAAATATATAGGATTTTTTTTTTGGTTGAAACCAACCAAAATAAGCTAAATACACATCTATAGATGAGTTTTCAATGAACACATAAATACAATTAGATAACTAAATAAACAGAATTCCACTATAAAAATATTAGCAAGCTAAAATATATATAAAAATAATGAGCCAAGTTTTCAAATAAGTATATTTACCAAAAAATAATATGTAAGTTGAGCGAGCCAATATAAGAAGAAATAATTGTAAATGAAAGTGTTTCTCTCTCTTTACTTCACTGCTTTACATTCGATTATATACACAAGTTTGCTACACAATATCAGGGATATTCCCACAAATATAGGTAAGCAATCGTAACCAAATAATAGAATATTATTGGTATCTTTCACCCTCCCTCAGTCGAAGCATGGAGATCCGAAATGCTGAGACTGGACCTGAATGCGTTGAATAAAGACGTTGGAAGTCCTTTCGTAAAGATGTCAGCGTATTGAGAGGATGACGGAATGTGTAGAACTCGAACCTCTCCCATTTGTACTTTTTCTCGGACAAAGTGGATATCAATCTCCACATGTTTTGTGCGTTGATGTTGTACAGGATTAGAGGAAAGGTAGACGGCACTGATATTATCACAGTAGACCAATGTTGCTTGAGTCAGAGGACAGTGCATCTCCAATAAAAGATTGCGTATCCAGCAAGCTTCAGCAACAGCATTGGCGACTCCCTTGTACTCAGCTTCTGCGCTTGATCTGGAGACGTAGGCTGGCGCTTAGCGGACCATGATATAAGATTGTCGCCGAGGAAGAGACAGAATCCGGACGTGGATTGGCGTGTTGTTGGACGACCTGCCCAATCAGCATCTGTGTATGCAGTTAGCTTCAGTGGTTGATCACGCAGGAGTTGGAGACCTTTCGATTTTGTTCCTTGTAGATAGCGAAGGATGCGACGTAGTGCTTGCATATGAAGATCTCTCGGATCATGCATGAAGAGGCAGATTTGTTGGACAGCATAGGCTATATCTGGCCTAGTGAATGTAAGATATTGCAACGCTCCTGCCAAGCTCCTGTATTCGGTGGGGTTCTTCAAAGGTGTGCCGATCTTATCACCTAGCTTGGACTTGAGATCGACTGGAGTGGCGACGGGTTTGCATTCTTGCATTCCAGCACGTTGGATGATGTCTTCAGCATATTTTGTTTGATTAAGGAAGAGCCCTTTATCATTGAAAATAGCTGAGATGCCGAGGAAAGAGTTGATGAGGCCACAGTCTGACATTGGGAACTCTGTTTTCATTGCTTCTATGACTTTCTCACGTAGTGTAGGTGATGACGAGATGATGATTATGTCATCTACGTAGAGCAAGATGTAAGCCAAGTCTTTGTCTTTCCTGTACACAAACAAACTTGCATCGCTTTTGCTTTGCATAAAACCTTGTTTAGTAATAAATTCCACAAATCTTGCATTCCAAGCTCTAGGAGCTTGTTTTAAGCCATATAAGGCTCTTTTTAATTTGCAAACATAATCAGTTTTGTTCTTGTCCACAAACCCTGGAGGTTGAAACATATAAACATCTTCATCAAGGTTTCCGTGTAGAAAAGCATTCTGCACGTCAAGCTGATTAATCTGCCAATGGTTGGCTAAAGCAACATGAAGAACACTTCGAATCGTAGCTAGTTTAACAACAGGGCTGAAAGTTTCTGAAAAATCCACACCCTCTTCTTGGGATTTTCCATTAGCGACGAGCCTGGATTTGTGCCTTTTAAACACGCCATTAGCATCATATTTATGCTTGTGTAGCCAAAGAGAGCGCACGATATTAGTGTTTTTCTGACGAGGAACAGGATCAAAAGTCTGACTTTTCATAATGGCATTGTACTCGTCTGTCATTGATGCGTCCCAAAAGGGATCAAGTCTTGCTTGAACATGACTTTTTGGAAGGGGAGAACAAGTTTGTGTCAGTAAAGACAATACTTGTTTTTGTTTTCGAATTCCACGTTTGGAGCGAGTGGTCATCGAATGCCTAGGATACTCAGCTGCTGAAGAAGCAGTTTGAGTTGGCGCTTGCACATCAGCAGGGACAACCACTGGAGGAGGAATATTCACAGTAGTGTTTTGTAAGATGTTTTTGAAGATAGGAGAAGGATCAGTTTGGTGCTCCAGAAACTTGTATGGGGAGCTTGTAGTTGACTTTGAATCTTTGTATGGGAAGGTGGATTCATCAAACGTAACGTGACGCGAGATGATGATCTTTTTAGTACTCAAGTCAAAGCAACGGTAACCTCGGTGAAGTTGAGGGTAACCAAGAAGTATACATTTAGAAGAGCGAGGAGAAAGCTTTTTAGTGGTTGAGTTGTTTTGGTTTGGGTAGCAAAGGCAGCCAAATACCCTTAGATGAGAATAGGAGACAGGCTTTTTGAATAGAGTAGTCAAAGGTGTTTTATTGGCGATAGCCTTTGAGGGAAGAAGATTAAGAATATGAACAGATGTGTGTAACGCTTCTACCCAAAAGGAAGATGGTAGTTGCGCTTGAAAGAGAAGAGTACGTACTGCATTTTTGATTGTACGAATCATTCTTTCAGACCTCCCATTTTGTTGAGAGGTATATGGACAAGAGAAACGGAAAGTGGTTCCGTTTGAAGCAAAGAGATTATGAAACTGAGAGTTATCATACTCTGTTCCATTGTCACATTGGAGAGACTTGATCTGGGTTTTGAAGTGAGTCTCGACATAGTTTGAGAACTGAAGGTATTTTGAATAGACCTCATCTTTCCTGCGGAGTGGGTATACCCATAGAAAGTGAGAGAACTGATTAAGAAACAAGACATAGTATTATTGGTATCTATCAATAATCAATAGTTAGTTTTAGTTAATAAAAACACTAACTAAAACCGTGATAAACAACGACCAGACCAACATTGATTGGGGGCAGACAAAATATCTTAATGAGTTAAACTTAGGGAAATTTACTTCGATAACTCATTTTAAGTTTTTGTCTCCAAAATAAATTTTCAAGCTGAAAATCAATAAATAGCATTTATTAATTGAGTAAGAGTCGATAATACCTTTAATTTAATTGTAATCAAATTAGAAAAAATATTAAATTGCAACCACAAAAAACGTTGCGACGGCGACAACGAGCTGTTGAAATCATCTCCGACGACGAACGAAACTGTGATTCTCCTGTCGACGAAGCGAGCTGTGAATCGGTACATTTCAATCGTTTTATCAATGATTTACGAAGAAAACCTTAATTCTACTTAGGGTTTTCGAATTGAAATTTAGGAGTTTCGTGTTGTTCTTCGGATGATACATTTGAGCTTGCGTTGTTGTTTGAATCCAATATGTAGAGCAGAATCAGAGTTACAATGAATAAATTTCGAGAAGCTTTCCTTTACGGCTTACGGATGAAGATGAGCTTAACTACCTTACTTTTTGGTAAGAAATTCAGATTAGTCTCTAAAATAAAATTTCAAATGTCGTTTCTTCTATATACTGACCACAGGTACTTAACAGTATAAGTATGTTTTCTGAATAAAAATTAAATTCCAACTAAATTAACTTTGTTACGACTATCGGCATTTTATTCTATTTTTATTGAATCGATTAGTCACAACCACTTATGCTATTTCACTTTGAAATGGTACTTAACAGTATAAGTATGTTCTCTAACCACTATCAAATGGATCGAAAAAATATCATTTTCTTTCAACATATTTTCATTTCAAATTTTCGAACATATATTCTTTATTACTAAGACCTTAAAATGAATTGTAAATCCATATAAGAATAAAACATACAAACCCGGCACGTAGCGCCGGAATACCACTAGTTATTCATATTTTTCCTTTGATATAAAGTAGAGTATGTATCAACTTGAAAAGGCTTCCAGTTTTCTTTAAACAAAAAATTGATGAATAGGATCAGCTTGAGGGTTTTACTCATTGGAGTCATTCCCTTGTTCATTTTATTGGATCAGTATAGTATGCAATTTTGCTTTGTCTTACAATATTTTTTATTATTCATCATCTTTAGATAGACGATAGCCATAAAGCGCTAAAAATATAAACGTCAGTAGTAAGGACGTAGAAAAAACATGACGAAGATACCTAGAGATAAACTAACTGATAACTAAGGCAATTAAGTTTAACATATTAGCATGTTTCTCGAACGTTCCTCCTCCGCAACTCTGTAAATGAAGTATACCACCACTTCTTATTGTGGTTTCAGGGCTGAAGTCTGTCAGTATCCAACTTGAGAATTGGCATCCAACTATGGATAATGGAGACAGAAAAGACAGAAGTTATGTGAAACTGAACCATAATTTGGGTTTTGAGTTAGTAGGTGTTATTAGATTAGTGAATTCTAATGAATTTAATGGTATTGGAATCTAGAATGATCCACTGTTATTCAATTGTGTATTTGATGAAAGTGAATTAAAATCCATTGCTATTGGATTGTTTGCTAAACATAATTTGAAAGAAATCAAATACATGTGTTATTCAATTTGGGAAAATTGTCATTTAAATCACCAACTTTGGATGTGGAGAACTAGAAGAATCCGTAACCCATACCATATTTGAATGTCTGCCAGCTCTACAAGTTTGGTCCTTATCATCAACTCCAACAAGCCCAAATATATTTCCAGTACCAAGTGTCTACACAAATATGAATTACCTATTCTAGAGAAAAAACAGCATTATCGAGCCAGAACAAGACACGGATCCTTATCTCTGGATAATCTGGTATATTTGGGATGTTAGGAATGACAAACTCTTCAGGGGAATAGACAGAGATCCTTTGGAGCTAGTTCGACATGCAGAAAGCGAATGCAAAGCATGGTTTGATGCGAACGAAGTGGTACAACCAGTGGTACAAGAGAACAATACAGAGGAACCCCAAGTCACAAGTTTGGGTAATATTTTTATGTTAGATGGATCTTGGACATCCTCTGCTCACTTTAGTGGCTGTGGATGGGTCTGGATGGACAGTGGTGGGAACATTCAACTTATGGGGACAAGAAACTTCACTCGACGTGAATCAGCCTTTCATTCGGAAGTAGAAGCACTGCGGTGGGCAATGGAGAACATGCTTCAACTTTCACCATGCCAAACCTTTGGGACAGACTGTAAGGAGCTGATTGCGATGATAAAGGAACCTCATGCTTGGCCAAGTTTTGCGACGGAATTGGAGAGGATAGAGACGCTATAGATATGCTTCCCGGATTTCAACATCATTCACGTTCCACGAGCGTGCAATCAAATTTCAGACTTTTTAGCTAAGACTACTAGATCCTTCCATAGGGAGTTGCATTTTATTGGTTGTTATATTCCGGTTTGGTTACCCAGACCACCTCAAGTTTGAGTAATAGAATGACTTTTGACGTCAAAAAAAAATCACCAACTTTCAAATTTGGTTGAAAAAAATATGAACTTTTTCGTGGACGATTTAAAGCCTCAACTTATTTTGGCTTGCCATTTAAATCTCTAATATATTTTTGACTTAGCTATTTTTAAGATGTCGTTACATCCGAGGATCTGAATACTAAATTCTATCATGCTCTCACAAAACAATGACGTGGTCGTAGTATGCTTGTGGGGCTCTATGATACTGAGGGAAACTGGATAATTGAGGATCAAGGTGTAGAAAAAGATGCAGTGGATTAGTTTGATGATTTGTTTCAGACAACTTCTCCCACGGAATTAGAAGGTTTTTTGTACGAGATTATACCTACCATCACCCCCAGATGAATCAGCGGTTAATCAGGATAGTAACCGAGGATGAAATAAGACAAGCTCTATTTATGATGCATCTAGAAAAAACTCATGGACCGGATGAAATGACGGCTCTATTTTTCCAACATTCTTAGCATATAATAAAAAATGATTTACTGGAAATGGTCAATAATTTTTTGGCCTCAAAGAAACTGGATACAAGGTTAAATATTATCAACATTTGTTTGATCCCTAAAACGGAAAGGCCTACAAATATGACATAGCTTAGACCTATAAGCATATGTAATATTGGATATAAGATTATATCAACGGTTTTATGCCAAAGATTAAATGCTTGTCTTTCCTCACTTATTCCGGAAACTCAATCGGCCTTTCTGTCGAGAAATTGATCTCTGACAATATCATGATAGTTCAGGAGATGTTTCATGGTTTGGAAGTAACAAATCATGTCAGGAAAAATTTATGGCCATAAAGACGGATATGAGTAAAGCTTATGATAGAGTTGAATGGATTTTTATAAAAGAGTTACTGTCCAAGATGGGGTTCGATCATCACTGGACATAACTAATGATGGAATGTATTTCTGCAGTACAGTATAAAGTCTTATTGAATGGTCAACCAAAGAGACATAATCCCACAGAGAGGTCTACGGCAGGGGGACCTATTATCTCTTTATTTATTATGTGTACGGAAATATTGGTAGCAAATATTAAAAATACGGAGACTGAGAAACAACTGACGGGCATAAAGGTTGCAAGGGCTTATCCCCCAATTTTTCATTCGTTCTTTGCAGACAACAGTCTTTTCTTCTGTAAAGCACAAAGGGAGGAATGTCAAACAATTCTCAGGATTACAAAGTGATATCGGGTCAGCAGATAGATTTTGACAAATCTTTGATTCAATTTGGTCACAAAATTGAAGAACCCATCAGACATGAACTACATGATATTTTAGGGATTCATAATTTAGGCGGTATGGGATCTTATTTGGAAATTCCTGAGAATTTGGGAGGATCAAAAATACAGGTTTTTGGTTTTGTTCAAGATCGATTGAATAATAGATTAAATGGATAGACTTTCAAGTTTTTTACCAATGGGGGAAAGGAAGTGATAATAAAATATGTGGTAACGGCTTTGCCAAACCATATAACATTCTGTTTCCGCATACCAAAAACGGTAATGAAGAAGCTAACAAGTGTAGTGACACAGTTTTGGTGGAGTTCAGAGGGAAATACTAGAGGTATGCACTGGAAATCATGGAATAAACTATGCAGTCCCAAGGAAGAAGGAGGTTTGGGTTTTAAAGACCTAACAGACTTTAATACATCAATGCTTGGGAAGCAATTTGGGAGATTGATAGACAAAACGAACACACTTTTCTCTCGTGTTTTCAAAGGAAGGTATTTCAGGAATGCATCACCCCTGGAACCAATTCGATCGTACTCATTGTCCTACGGATGGCGCAGCATTGTCTTTGCTAGATCTCTGGTTAGCAAATGACTAATCAAAAGGATGAGATAGGATCTTCTATCTATGTATGGAATGATCCATGGCTCCCCTTCACTCGCCTAAGACTAGCAAATAAAAATCAACACAATCTTTACCCATACCTTAAAGTGGATTCTCTCATCAACGCAACATCGAGGACATGAAATTTACAGGTCATTCGGACTCTCATGGATCCTCAACATGTAAAAATAATTGAAAGTATACCATTAAGCCAAATTCAGACAGCAGATCGCGATGGATGACATTTTACAAATAATGAGAGATATACGATTAAATCTGGATATCAAGTAGAACGAGTGTACCCGGACATAGAAAGAATGCTACATAAGTATGGTCTTTCGGTCTTTCCTCTGAAGGCTTTCTCCTGGAAAGTTCGATGTCCAGAGTATGGACCTTCGGTCTCTCCTCTGAAGGCTTTCTCTTGGACACCTGAGAAATCAATAAATCATGTATTTTTTGAATGTCCATCGGCGGTTCAAGTTTGGGCACTCTCACGAATTCCTTCGAATCGAGATATTTTTCCACTCAATCACTTTTTGCGAACATAGATCATATATTTTGGAGGGTTTCTCCGGAGTTGGAGGACCATCAATTTGTATGGATCTTATGGTACATATGGAAAGGAAGAAACAACAAAAATTTTAGTAATTTGGACATTGATCCTAGATATACTCTTAAACTGGCAGAAAAATAGCCTTTACTTTGGGCTGAGGCGCATGTCTCACTTACACAAGGCATTGAACAAACTCGTTTACCAGTAGAAGCAAGAGTACTGGATATCCCATGTCGTTAGTGCTTTACGGATGGATGATGGAAAAATCAGGATGTATATTCGGGACAAGGGTGGTATAGCACTTTGGAAGGTTTTGATGGTTTGATGAGAGCGAGGAATATAAGAGCGAGTCAGTTGCCACTTCACTCGGACATAGAAGCACTTATTTGGAAAATGAAGTGTATGAGGAATCTAAGACAACTTACTGTTACATTTGCAACAAATTGTTCTCAATTGGTGAAGATGGTTTCAGAACCAGAAGAATCACCAGCCTTTGCAAGTTACCTAGAAGATATACATGTCTTGAAGAGAAGTTTTTACAACTCAGAGCTCATTCATATACCACATACGCAGAATTCACGGGCTGACAGTCTAGCACGCAGTGCAAGAAAGCAATCGTCGTTTGTTGTCCATATGAATGTAGAGCTACCATGATTTGCAGAGTTTACATGATTCTGTTGTTGTTGCTTACAAAAAAAAAAAAAGATATGGTTACATTGGTTAACAAATTGATTTAACGGATTTAACCACTGTTTCTAATTTCCGTTAAATCTTTCTGAAACTCGTTTAAAAATTTTTTTAAACGCTCCCACACAGATTTGAACCCGTGACCAGAAGTATAAATAGAGGAAAGTTAAACCTCTAGGCCTCTTACGATTTTATTAACTAGTGTGTGTACTAATCTCTCTTAAAGTAAATAACGTCGTTTAATATTTTAAAAAATGTTCCTCAGCAGATTCGAACCCATGACCAAAGCTACAGTGGCAGCAATTCTAAACCACTAGACTATTTACAATTTTATTAACTAGAGAAGATACAAAACTCTGCTAAACTACATATCATCGTTTCCAAATCTAATAAACCCAAATCCTTTCTTTTTCAAACCTAAATCCCTAATTCTAAGAAAAGAGAAACGTGAACAGAGTTTTGAGAGGATGATAAAAGAAACAAATTACCCTTTCAACGAACAAAGAGAAAGAATGTTGAATCTGTGGGTAAAGGAAGTGAAGCATAGGCTCATGGAGAACATGCTCGTGGAGAAGGGATTCGGGACGAAGAGAGGATTCTCAATCTATTGTCTTCAGATGACGATGATAACTATTAGTATCTTTTTTTTTTTTTGAACAAATAACTATTAGTAGCTATAACTATTAGTATCTATAATAGTTAATAAAATCGTAAGTAACCTAGCGTTTGGCTTTACTGTATTTGTACTTTTGGTCACGGGTTCAAGGCTTTTAAATGGTTCACGAAGAAGTTCATGGTTTTTTGTCAACCAAATTTGAAAGTTGGTGATTTAAATAACAATTTTTCCTATTCAGTTTCCTTGGGACTTTGTTAGAATTTGATGTACTTTTTGTATGGAAAAAACAAGATCCAACAAAATACGACATTTTGAAAAGAATATGTTGCCAGATACGACAGGCCAGCCCTAGTTAATGTCACAATGTAAGAATTTCAGTTGAAAAGAACATATGGCTTTCTCGTATGATATATGGTGAGGCTGATTTAAAAAAATTGATTCGATAATTAATTTGTGAACATTTTCGCTGAGTTGGCATAGCCTAGGAGCTTTCACATTAGCTCATTTTATGTAGCATATATTTATCTGTTTACGATTTTTCATCAATTAAAGGAGAAAATGTAATCCAACATTTGAAATTTATTTGGTAAGTTTAGTTTAGTTTTGCAATATTTTACGATAACTTTTTTCTATGATGTTAAGTATTTTTACTCATGTCTTGAATTCAGCAACAATTGATGTGAACATTTTAAGTTTGTCGCAAGCAAAATTAAATTTCTTCCAATTTTCCAACGTTCCAGTGTTACCAATTGAAATTTGCACAATATTTCTTGAAGCTAGCTAGATCCGTATAATGACTTTTTGTTATCATTGCTCTGTTCCATTGAGTTTAATACCATTATTAGTTTCCTCGAGTTCTTTCTTCTTCCTCAGCATTAATCCCAAATGAGAGAACATAAACAACCACAAGCACCATAAATTTGATTTAAATCAAAACCTTATTTTTTTAGATTATTGGATGATAGCCTTAATCATAATCTGAGATTTACTTAATGTATGAAGTTTAGTTGAAAAGAACATATGTTTTTATCGTATGATATATGATGTCATTGGATAATTAATTTGTGAACATCTAAGCTGAGTTGGCCTAGCTCAGGAGCTTTCAAATTAGCTCATTTTATAGAGTATAGATTTCATATATTTATATGTTAACAAATTTTCATTTCATCAATTAAATGAGAAAATGTTATCTTAAATTTGACAATTTATTTGGTAGATATCTCATGTATATTAATTGAGAAGCATTTAAAAAATTAGAACCATAATTTTGTATTAATTAAAAAAAACTCCAATCCTAGGGGGCATTTCTAAATGCCTTCTAAATTCCATTTCAAAGAATTCTAGAGCATCTAATATAAAGTATAGTTTAAAAATAAACTAACAACATTATATAACCCAAAGTATAAGAAATGTGTATTCTTTCCTTGAGTAAAAGCTACAGAATTACCTAATATGATTAACATATATATGACAATTAATGACTATGAATAATAAAGATTTGATAACAATTTTTGCATCCTTCTTCATTTTTGTTTAATTTTATATTATTAAAAAGATTAAACAATCACATTAACCATATAATAAAAATTTAGATTTTTTTCTTATATGTTATATTTTGATTTTTTTTAAATGACTTTGAAATTACATAAATGAGGAAACTTTATATGTTATATTTAAATTTTTTTTAAAACGACTTAAAATTACAAAAATAAGGAAACCTTATATATTTTATTTTTCTTATATGTTAGATTTTTTCTTATATGTTATATTTTGAATTTTTTAAAACGACTTTTAATTACAAAAATGTAAGTTTTTCTTAATCAAACAACTAAAAGCATTAAAATAACATGTATCAATTCGATGGTTGATCTGAAACTTTTCAAAACCATATGGAAGATAAATGTCAAAATAATTCAACTGTGGAAACAATACTGTTTAATTTTTTCAAAAATGTGTTCGGTGGAAAAAAATAAAGTTTTTGTGTCATAATTTGTTTAATGTCCAATCTGATCAACCCATAATATATTAATCATAGTTTAGTTCCACCATTTTTAATAAAAAATGATCCGGTCCATCTAGAGGTGTTCAATCCGGATATCGGTTCGGCTTCGGTTCGATTTTTTAGGTTTTTCGATATTTTGGTTTATGAAAAATAGCTACCATATTAAAACCATATTTACTTTGGTTTGGTTTATATACCGTGGGTATTCGGTTTATTCGCTTTTATATCAAAATACCAAAATACCATAAAATTTGTTTAAAAAAAAAGTATTTTATGGATTTTATTTATATTATTAGATATTAGTTTTTATATAACATGAAGATATTTTGGTTTTTACTATTTAAAATATTTAGTAAACATATTAAGTTAATAATTATAATAGTTATTACATAATAGAAATTAGTAATCCATAATATTATAAATAACTAAATCTAAACACTCATATTTGTTAACAAGAGGGTAAACGTTATATTTTATTTAATTTGATACAAATAAAACATAACTTTTTAACTTAAAACAAAATATTAAGTTACTAAAAACAACGTTTCAATATAAAAATCAAATTAATAAAATAAATTATGTATATATTCTTATTTATATTATAAACTTTACATATAATTATACTATTATATTTTAAATGATCGGTTTATTCGGTTTGATCGGTTTATATACCAAACTATATTCATATACCGCGGTTTTCAAAAATGACATCCATTCGGTATATTTGATATTACCAAGTCCAAACCACTTTCTCTATTTCGGTTCGGTTCGGTTTTAATTGGTTCGATTTTGCCGGATTGAACACCCGTCCGTCCGTCGGAAAGAAATTATATAATAACAACAAAAAATATTGTATATGTATAAATAAAATAATTAAACATATAAAAAAAGTTATCGATAATATAGAAAAATAAATTCAGGTCTTAACCTAGTAGTTTAGTATTAGTAGATTACGAGTTTTGCAATCTATTTGCGCAAACTTTGATTTTCAATGATGTTAAAGTATTTTGGCCCATGTCTTATATTCAGCAACCATTAATGTGAACATTTTAAGTTTGTCGCACACAAAATAAATTTTCTTACAATATTCAATGTTCCACGGTTCCAGTGTTACCAACTGAAATTTACACAATAATCTTGAAACTAGCTAGTTTCGTATGGACAATGACATTTTGTTACCATTTTTCTAGATTATGTTCTGTTCCATTGAGTTCAGTGCCACTAGTTTCCTCGAGTCCTTTCTTCTTCCTCGGCTTTAATCCACGCAGCCTGCAAATAAGAGAACATAAACACAACCAATACAGGATCACATGATTAGTTTGCTAATAGAAAGAAGTGTTTTGAAAATATGCAAGAAACGTAAACTACGAACCTTTTCTCTTTCAAGTTTTGACAGACTTGGTCGAATAGCGTTCCCAAGGTCTAAACCACCCCAAGCTTCTTGCATTTCTCTATCCCTTGCTTGTCTTCTTGTTAACACTGGTGCTGCTGTCTCCATCTTCTCGCTTTCAGGTTTCCTTTTATGCTTATTGTTAACTGTTAACAAGCTTGAGTCACCAAGTCCTAACCCACCCCAAGCTTCCAGCATTTCTTTGTCCCTCTCTTGTCGCCTGGTAAGAAACGGTCTTGTCTCTTCTCCCAAATGCTCATTAACTTCTGTTTTCTTGCTTTCAGGTCTCTTTGACTCACCAAGACCTAAACCGCCCCATGTTTCTTGTATCTCTTTATCCCTCATTTGTCTTCTGGTCAGAATTGGTTTCACCGTCTTCATGCTCTCTTCATTGTTGCTCTTTGAATTCTCCTTCTCTTCTACTACAGTTGTGGTCGCTTCCCTATCTGCTTTGAACCTTAGCTTCTCTTTCTCTAGCTTTGGCACATGTTTCACAAGAACTTTGTCCAAACTCTCATATTCTGACTCTTGTTTTCTCTGTTTGATCCTCAGGTTTCCATAAACTGCTTCTGAAGCGGCTTTCTCTCTTTCCAATCTATGCACCAGCTTGACCAAGATCTTGTCTAGGCTTTCTTCTTGCCCCTTAGTTTTCTTGTTCAAATCCATGTTCTCTTTATCCATCTCTTCTGTCAGCAAACTAGAACTTTTCTCAACTTTTTCCAACTTTCTTACTTCAAGATCTTCTTTGTTTCTCTTCTTTGCTTCTTGGACTTCTTTCTCTAGCTTGGAGACATGTTTAACCATACAACTCTCCAGGCTGGAACCTTCAGGCACATCTTGTTTCCCTGGTTTCTTCACGTTCTCATACATGTTCCCGCAGTTCCTTATAGTTTCTTCAACATCCTTCTCTAATCTTGAGACATGCTTCTTCACTAGCAAACTTTCCAGGTCTGGGACAGGAACCAGTGGCGCTTTGCTTCTGCTTGAGTTCTTTTGGTACGTCCTAAGATTTACTCCATGGTTCTTCTTGGCTTCTTCGATCTCCTTCTCAAGCTTTGAAGAATGTTTCACAAGGATGCTTCCTAGATCTGGAACAGTTTCACTTGCAACACCTTGTGGAACGTTTCTGCCTTTTTCAAATACATCCTTTGAAGCCCTTTTGGCTTCAGTGACTTCTCTTTCAAGTTTGGTCATGTGCTTGACTAGATACTTGTCCAAACTCGGAATATCTGTCTCTTTTCCATCATTTGTTGTTTTTCCTTCAGGGAAAGACCCAAATTTAGAATCTCTTCTCGATCTTGTATCCGTTGAAGTATCTGCAACAGTTGGTTCAATGTTTGTGGTCTGCAGGCTCTGATTACTTACTTCATCAGCCAATGCCTCACTTAAACCACAAGTTGCAACTATAGAGGCAAGACTTGAGAGTTGATCTTCTTGTAAGCCCTGAAGCCTCTCAAGCATCATATCCACTAGCTTCTCCCTGTTTAACTTCCCAAACGACTGACGCCTCTTGACTTTTAGATTTCTCATTTTGAAAGATGAAGTCTCCTCACATCGAGCCACTTCCTCATCAACCTTGTGTAGTTCGGAATCAGACTCTGTGTCACATTCTGAAGACACCTCGGTGATTTCATGTTGATTAGGATTCTCGCAGATTTTCCTCAGAAGATCTCGAATCTCGGCTTTGCTGAGAGAGGGACAATTTGCAAGCTTAGCAAATGCAGTCTTAACAGCAGCTGCTACTTCTTTATCTACATCAAATGCAGTTTCAAAAGAAGCTGTCACGGTATGAGTAGGAGAGCCCCCTCCATGTGCTCCTGATGATTTGATTTTATATTGCTTCCTTGAGCTGTTTGGTTTATCGTGCATTATCACTCCCAAAGCAGACGCGGCTTCAAAAGCTTCCACCGCAGCCTTTTCTGCATTCTCCATCAAAGTTTCTGCTTCGAAACTTGGTATCCTATAAACCGGAAAAAAAAAATATGTTAAAAGAGAAGAACCACAAAATAATAAGCGTTGAAATTACCTAGCAGCTCGGAGTATTCTAGACCAGGACGCTTCAACAAGAGCAGCCTTTCGGAGCTCCATGGCCTTCCCTGCAGCCTCTCTAACAGCCATCTGTTCTCTTACAATTCTGCAGTAGTGTGGATTTGAGTCGCCAAGAGTCTCATCAAGAGTCTGGTTCATTCCACCAACCTCCTCCTATACACAAACATTAACTTCAACATTCCAGGACATACCCCTGCGTTGTTGCTAATCAACAATATATAAGCTTTACCTGTAGCTTCTTGATCTTCCTATTCAAGTATGAATCCCCTCTTCTGCGTGGAAACCAGCCAAGAGGTGAGGATTTACGTTGAGAAGACCTCTTTGATTGTGATTTTCTCAGAGCTGATGTCTCTCTTGGTGATTTTTTCTGCATTCCACCAGAGATGTATAAATGGACATAAAGCACCTTAAACAACCAAAAAACCTAAATCCGATTCAATTCCACACCACAGCGATGCGAAACCCTAATTTCTAGAACCCGAATCAATCAAATTCGGCAAAACCCTCAGGTCTTGGCCAACAACTAAAAACCTAAATCCGATTCCACAGCGATAAGCCTAAATTACAAAGCCTCAACGGGGAGAAACTTCAAATCCGATGTAACTAGATCTCGAATTGAAAACAGATATTACCTGCCCAGCTTTCGAAGGGGAAGAAGAAAACTGAAGAGGATCGGTGCCGCTTCTCCTGTCAGAGACTGAAAGGCATCCCAAGTCCAAGCAGCCGAGATCCATGGCGGCTTTGATCATCTCTCCTCAGATTGTTGTATCTGATTGATTACAGTGAATAAAGATTCAGAGAATGGCGAATATGCAGAGAAAAATTCGATTCGAGAGGACAAGGAAAGAGTTTCTTGGTGTCGTTCTTTTTTTTTTTTTTTTTTTTTTGAGTTGTGAGGGGAATGAATGAATGATACAAATGGGGAAGGAAGTAGCCGTTACAAAGGATCTTCTTACTCTTTTCTCTCAACGGTTCGTTTCGGAGTGAGTTTACAAATTACGGATGGGTTTTATCTTATGTGTGCGGGTGCACGTTAGTAATACTCGTCTCAAGTCTGACGTGGCCAAAGATGAATATTCCTATGCTTCGTGGGCTCTCGTTCAATTTTCATTCTCAGTCCTTGTCCCTAGAGGATAAACATAAACCAAAATGCTTTCAATACTAAAATGTATGTTATTTTTTTTTAATACGTATTTATTTATGTTTAGTTTAGATTTCTACACCAACACTATCCTTTTATGTCAACATGAAACCAAAAAAAAAAAAATGTAAACTAATTTGGATAACTAATCCGGAGGGTATTGAACTAACATACACTATATCTGAAGGAAAATACCAAACGCAAGTTTATTCGTCAAATTGTTCTGCATCCTTAGTATATGCACGAATATTATGTATATTGTATCATATATACATCATATATACAAGGACATATATGATCAGTATAAAATTACTTATAATGGTGTACTGAATTTATAAATTTAACAGTTGACATGTTGCAATGAGGATGTTTAATGATGTATTGAAAGTGAATTGGCTTTCAACTTGTTTAAAAGATTAAACGTGTTGAATCTGGTTGGAGACGAGAGAGATTGCAGAAATGGGCTTATGCCGTTGGTTGAGACAAAAGTGTATGTCGGTCATTATTTTTTTTAATTGGTTGTGTTGTTTTTTTTCTCCTTCTATATTATTTGATTCAATTATTGTATATTAAATTATGTATTTTTAAAAAAAAATTATCAAAATTTTTCATTTTTCATACTCTATAAATAGAAATTTGTTTCATTAGATTTGAACACATAAAAAAATCATTTTTAGTCTCTCATAAATCCTCCTTTCTACATAATCCTATTTTCATTAAGGAAATAGACCCCAACAAAAACTCTTCTAATAATAACCAAAATTCTTTTAACTATCCTTTGAGCTATCTAAATCCCAACAACTATCCATTTTAAAATAAATCTTCCAACCAACCGCAAAATACACCAAATTATGGTTTTCCACCAAGTTTATTCTTGCCGTCAACTATCCAAACTATCATCCATATTACACCGACGGGTAATGAAATTGTTTCGGATGCTAAAGCAACTGAATTTCCTGAATTTTCTACACAAATGACTCTTGGTGGTATAAATGGTGGTAATGAAGCCACTCCTGGTGCTGACAATTCAACCCATGCTACCCGAAAAAACATCAAATGGACCACTGAGCAAAATTTGGTGTTACTGAGTGGGTGGATCAAATATGGAACATACAACATTGTTGGCAGAAACCAGAATAGCGAATCATTTTGGGGTAAAATTGATGAGTATTGTAATGAGCATTGCTCATTTGATCCTCCATGTGGTGGAGTTTCTTGCAAGAATCATTACAACTACATGAACCAAAAATTGGGAAAATGGATTGGCGATTAAGACAATGCTAAGCGTATGCAACAAAGCGGAAGGTCGGAACAAGATAATTATTGTATTAATTATGTTATTTGTGTTTTATTATTTGGGTTGTGTGCTAATTAATGTATTGTATTATATTTTAAGTTTTCGTATTTTTATTTGTTTTAATAATGACTCTTTATATTCCTGTTGTTTAATAATTAATTTTTTACTAAAATTATAAAATAAAACAAAAAAAGTTATTTAATCATTTATTTAGCTCTTAAATATTTTAATTTAATTTCAACGAATAATTATTATTGATATTTCATCACAAAAAACATAGAACAAAATAAAAATGTGAAAATAAAAATAGTAGGGTAATGTGTTGAATTTTATTAAACAAACCATTGTAGAGTATAAAAAATAAGTGGGTGTTGAATTATTAATTAAGAGAAAAAAGATGTTGTGGAAAAAAAAAAGATGATGTGGAGGGTGTTGTGTATTGAAACTATTGTACATAGTCAAACTTATAACAAAGTGTCTTAGTTAATAATAAAACTGGTTTATACTATAGTAAACCTTTAGAAAAAGTAAAAAAAAAAACAAATTGAACTCTCTCTCTCTCTCTGAGAGCATGCGCTCTACAGTCTTGTAGACTCGTCTATCAACTGACTGATGTGTGCCTCCTTGATTGACGTCATCATATGTAATTAGTTTAAACCACCGGAGAAGTTAACATAAAAAGATTCATAAACTTAAGTTAGTTATATTGCAAATCACAAACAAAACACGTTTTTCATATTAATCTAGAGTCTGAGTAGCTAAATCATTCATAGTCCTCGTCCATAAGGGATCAACCAAGATTCTCTCAATGTATGCTATTGTTAGAATTCTTTTTTTAATACGTATCTTATTACGTTTAGTTAGATTTCGACACCAACCCTAAGTTTTTTTTGTCAACATGGAACTAAAACAAAAAAATGTAAACTAATTTGGATAACTAATCAGGAGGGTATTGAACTAACATACACCATATCTGAAGGAAAATACCAAACGCAAGTTTATCCGTCAAATTGTTCTGCCTCCTTAGTATATGCACGAACATTATGTATATTGTATCATATATACATCATATATACAAGGACATATATGATCGGTATAAAATTACTTACAATGGTGTATTGAATTTATAAATTTAACAGTTGACATGTTGCAATGAGGATGTTTAATGATATAGTGAAAGTGAATTGGCTTTCAACTTGTTTAAAAAATTAAACGTGTTGAATCTGGTTGGAGAGGAGAGAGATTGCAGAAATGAGCTTACGCCGTTGGTCGAGACAAAAGTGTTTGTCGGTCATTATTATTTTTAATTGGTTGTGTTGTTTTTTTCTCCTTCTATATTATTTGATTCAATTATTGTATATTAAATTATGTATTTTAAAAACAAAATTATCAAAAAAAATTATTTTTCATACTCTATAAATAGAAATTTGTTTCATTAGATTTGAACACATAAAAAAAAATCATTTTTAGCCTCTCATAAATCCTCCTTTCTACATAATCCTATTTTCATTGAGGAAATAGATCCCAACAAAAACTCTTCTAACAATAACCAAAATTCTTCTAACTATCCTTTAAACTATCTAAATCCCAACAACTATCCATTTCAAAATCAATCTTCCAACCAACCACAAAACACACCAAATTATGGTTTTCCACCAAGTTTCTTCACGCCGTCAACTATCCAAATTATCATCCATATTACACCGACGGGTAGTGAAATTGTTTCGGATGCTAGAGTAAATGAATTTCCTGAATTTTCTACACAAATGACTCTTGGTGGTATAAATGGTGGTAACGAAGCCACTCCTGGTGCTGACAGTTCAACTCATGCTACCCGAAATAGCGTCAATTGGACCACTGAGCGATTTGACCACTGAGCAAAATTTGGTGCTACTGAGTGGGTGGATCAAATATGGAACTAACAACATTGTTGGCGGAAACCAGAAGAGCGAATCATTTTGGGGTAAAATTGATGAGTATTGCAATGAACATTGCTCATTTGATCTTCCACGTGGTGGAATTTCTTGCAAGAATCATTACAACTACATGAACTAAAAATTAGGAAAATGGATTGGCGCTTACAACAATGCTAATCGTATGCAACAAAGCGGATGGTCGGAACAAGATAATTATTGTACTAATTATGTTATGTGTGTTTGATTATTTGTGTTGTGTGCTAATTAATGTATTGTATTATTTTAAGTTTTCATAATTTTATTTGTTTTAATAATGATTCTCTATATTTCTGTTATTTAATAATTATTTTTTATTAAAATTATAAAATAAAACAAACAAAGTTATTTAATCATTTATTTAGCTCTTAAATATTGTAATTTAATTTCAACCAACAATTATTATTAATATAGAACAAAATAAAAATGTGAAAATAAAAATAGTAGGGTAAGGTGTTGAATTTTATTGAACAAACCATTGTAGAGTATAAAAAATGAGTGGGTATTGAATTATTAAGTAAGAGAAAAAAGATGATGTGGAAAAAAAGAGAAGATGACGTGGAGGGTATTGTGTATTGAAACTATTGTACATAGTCAAACTTATAACAAAGTGTCATATTTAATAATAAAATTGGTTTATACTATAGTAAACCTTTAGAAAAAGTAAAAAAAAAAAAAACAAACTGAACTTTCTCTCTCTCTTTCACTCTTAGAACATGCGCTCTATAGTCTTGTAGACTCGTCTATCAACCGACAGTTGCGTGCCTTCTTAATTGACGTCATTGTATGTAATTAGTTTAAACCACCGGAGAAGTTAACATAAATGGATTCATAAACTTAAGATAGTTATATTGCAAATCACAAACAAGACATATTTTGCATATTAATCTAGAGTCTTAGTAGCTAAATCATATTTTTTTGCCAAATATATTCCATAAATGAGAAAGAGTTAGTAACAGTTTACAAAAATCATAAAACTAAGATACGAAGAACAATCACCATTTTCTAATACATGAAGAACAATTAATGGTCATTTTCTAAGAAATTTGTATTTGTTGGCAATGTGGTTTAACATATTTTCATTTGAATAATCATTTAAATATGATTTTTTCTTGGGTTCATCTTCTAGGGTGAATTTGTATGTTCACCAACCAATATGAGTTAGTTATTTAAGATTCAATATCTTAAAAAAATAATAATAATAATTTGTCAAGTTATATTATGTATTTAAAATAAATAAAAAAAAATTAGTAATTACCAAAAAATAATTTTTTAATAGTGTTAACACCGACTAAAACCTAAACCCTTGGAAAAATCCTAAATTCTAAATCATAAACATTAAAACTAAAATTTAAAAATACTAAACCTTAAGTCCTTAATCCTAAACCCTGAATCCTTGTGTAAATCCTAAACTCCAAGGGTTCAGGGTTTACTCAAGAGTTTAAAATCACAACACAATCACGTAATAATAAAAACTTACACCACAAGGTGCATTTTATTTTGATACAAGCACATAACAACGTGATGATATTTTTGGAAAAGAAAAAGAAAACACACATGATGGATCAAATAATGGACCATGGTGATTCACTCGTTACTTAATTGTTACCAGTAACCATCGCAGTTGTTTGAGACACAATGATTAGCTCGTGACATGAAATCTAGCTGTTTAGGCAGAAGACATTGCTTCATCAACTAAAATATGTGATCGTCTTTGACGACTGTTTTAGGCCAGAAGGATCAACTCAAAGTACCATGGCGGTGTTTGTATGAACAGAAGAAACATGAAAGTTTTTTTAAGAAAACACAACATCTATAGTTTTAGTTTTCAGAAAATAATCGCTGTAACGGAGGAGAAGGAAAGGAAGACGAAGATAAAGGAACTTTATAGATACTTTTAAGAATTTTTAATGTAAAAGCCCCTAGAGTATGTTCCATTTGGATAGAAAACCCTTAATTTATGATTCAACAAATAAACCCTCCAAGTCAAATTTCTTAACATAACAGCCCCTCCAAACCGTTAAACAATACACTATTTTCATTTGTTATTGTACTATTTAACAAATGTACCATTATTTTTGAATTATTATTTTTAAAATCCATTAATTATTATTTTAATTTTTAATTCTACATTAATCTCCTCTCCATCACTATGTATAATGTAGATTGCATTAATAGTTTAGAACATGTTAATCTTTCTTTTTATTTTGTTAGAACAATTCATTATAATTTTTTTACTCCACTTTATCATATTTATGTTGTGAACATTTCTTTTGGTCTGCATTTATAAAACTAAATAATTGCTAAAAATATATATTAAAGTTTCTCAAGGTTGATGACTAAGATATAATTTGAGCCATTCAGAAAAAAACTTATAAATCTATATTTGACCCCAAATAAATTATTTGACAAAATTTATATTACATATTTTCATAGATATTAACAAAACAATAGTTTTTTCTAGGTAAAATAACACACTTACAAACTAAAATCACAACACAATCACGTAATAATAAAAAGTTACACCACAAGGTGCTTTTTTTTATTTTGATACAAATATATACGAAATGATTATATTTTTGGAAAAGAAAAAAGAAAACAAACATGATGGATCAAATAATGGACCATGATGATTCACTCGTTACTTAATTGTTACCAGTCATCATCGCAGTTGTCTGAGACACAATGATTAGCCCGTGATATGAAATTTAATTGTTTAGGCAGAAGACGTTGCTTCATCAACTTAATTATGTGATCGCCTTTGAAGGCCGTTTTATGACAAGAGGGTCTCGACTTCATCATGTCTTTCACACCTTCTTCTTCCATTTTCAACATGTAGATGCAATGTCATGACGGTGTTTGTGTGAACAGAAGGAACATAAAAAAATTCTCAGAAAAGACAACATCTTTAGTTTTAGTTTTCAAAAATAATCTATGTACCGGAGGAGAAAGAAAGGAAGACGACAATAAAGGAACTTTATAGACACTTTTAAAGATTTTTAATGTAAAAGCTCCTAGAGTATGTTTCACTTGGATAGAAACCCCTTAATTTATGATTCAACAAATAAACCCTCCAAACCGTTTAACAATACACTGGTTTCATTTGTTATTGTACAGTTTAACAAATATACCATTATTTTTGAATTATTAATTTTAAAATCCATTAATTTATTATTTTAATTTTCAATTCTACATTAATCGCTTCTCCATCAATATGTATAATGTAGATTCCTTCAATAGTTGAGAACTTACTCATCTGTTTTTTTTTTCTTTTGTTAGAATAGTTCACCCGAATTTTTTTATTCCACTTTATCATTTTATGTTGTGAACATTTCTTTTGGTCTGCATTTATAAAACTAAATAATTGCTAAAAATAAATATTAAAGTTTCTGAATGCTGATGACTAGAATATAATTTGAGCCATTCAAAAAACTTTATAAATCTATATTTGACCCCAAAAAAAATATTTGACAAAAGTTATATTACATACTTTCATAGATATTAACAAAACAATAATTTTTTCAGGGTAAAATAACAGCAATTACAAACTCAAATCATAACAAAATCACGTAATAATAAAAACCAAGGTGCATTATTATTTTGATACAAACACATAACGACATGTTGACATTTTTCGAAAAGAATAAAGAAAACACACATGATGGATCAAATAATGGACCATGATGATTCACTCGTTACTTAATTATTACTAGTCAGCATCACAGTTGTCGGAGCCACAATTATTAGCTCATGACATGAAATATAACTGTTTAGGCAGACGACATGGCTTCATCAACTCAAATATGTGATCGCCTTTGACGACTGTTTTAGGCCAAGCGGGTCTCGACTTCATCATGTTTTTCACGCCTTCCTCTTCTATCCTCAACGTGTAGATGCAATGCCATGGCGGTGTTTGTGTGAACAGAAGGAACAAGAAAAATGTCTCATAAAAAACAACATTTTTAGTTTTAGTTTTCGGAAAAATAATACATGTACCGGAGGAGAAGGAAAGGAAGACAACGATAAAGGAATTTTATAAACACTGTTTAGGATTTTTAATGTAAAAGCCCCTAGAGTGTTTCATTTGGATAGAAACCCCTTAATTTATGATTCAACAAATAAACCCTCCAAATAAATTTTCTTAACATAACAGCTCGTCCAAACAGTTTAACAATACACTAGTTTCATTTGTTATTGTACTGTTTAACAAATTTACTATTATTTTTGAATTGTTATAATTAAAATCCGTTTATTTATTATTTTAATTTTCAATTCTACATGAATCTCCTCTCCATCACTATGTATAATGTAGATTACATCGATAGTTAAGAACTTGATAATCTGTTTTCTTTTTCGTTAGAACAGTTCATTAAAAAAAATTTATTCCATTTTATCATGTTTATGTTGCGGCCGTTTCTTTTCCTCCGCATTTATAAAACTAAATAATTTCTAAAAATAAATATTAAAGTTTCTGAATGATGATGACTAGGATATAATTTAGCCATTTAAAAACCTAATAAACTATATTTGACCCCAAAGAAATTATTTGAAAAAAAGTTATATTTCATACTTTCATAGATATTAACAAAAAAATAGTGTTTTTCTGAGTAAAATAACAGCAATTACAAACTAAAATTACAACACAATCACGTAATAATAAAAACTTACACCACAAGGTGCATTATTATTTTGATACAAACACATAATGACATGATGATATTTTTGAAAAAGAAAAAAGAAAACAAACATGATGGATCAAATAATGGACCATGATGATTCACTCGTTACTTAATTATTACCAGTCACCATAGCAGTTTTCTGAGCCACAATGATTAGCTTGTGACATGAAATCTAACTGTTTGGCAGACGACGTTGCTTCATCAACTCAAATATGTGATCACCTTATACGATTTTTTTAGGCCAAGTGTGTCTCGACTTCGTCATGTCTTTCACACCTTCTTCTTCCATCTTCAAAATGTAGATGCAGTGCCATGGCGGTATTTGTATGAACAGAAAGAACGGAAAAAAATTTCCATAAAAGACAACATCTTTAGTTTTAGTTTTAAGAAAATAATCTATGTACCGGAGGAGAAGTAAAGGAAGACGACGATAAATGAACTTTATAGACACATTTAAGGATTTTTAATGTAAAATCCCCTAGAGTATGTTTCATTCGGATAGAAACCCCTTAATTTATGATTCAACAAATAAACCCTTCAAGTCAAATTTCTTAACATAACAGCCCCTCCAAACTGTTTAACAATATACTGGTTTCATTTGTTATTGTCTTGTTTAACAAATGTACCATTATTTTTGAATTATTATTTTTAAAATATATTTATTTATTATTTTAATTTTCAATTCTACATTAATCTTCTCTCCATCACTATGTATAATGTAGATTCCATCAATAGTTGAGAACTTGCTACTCTGTTTTATTTCTTGGATTGACTGGATAATGCGCTGTATCACTTCGGTTAAGTACAAGGTGCTTATGAATGGTCAAACAAGGGGAAATATTGTTCCAGAGAAAGGTCTACATCAAGGAGATCATTTGTCTCCTTTCATTTTTATTCTATGCACAGAAGCACTAGTTAGCCTTCTTAATCATGCAGAGAACCAATGGAAAATAACGGGGATGCGTGTTACACGCGCATGTCCCTCGGTATCCCACCATCTATTTGCTGATGATAGCCTTTCTTCTGTAAGGCGGATCCCCATGAATGTGAAGAAGTGATGAAAGGAGTCAGGAAATATGGACAAGCATCATGCCAATGTATCAACTTTGAGAAATCCTCTCTACTCTTTGGTAAGAGGATCAACGCAAATGTTTGACAGCAGATTAAAAAATACACTTGGAATCCAGAACAAAGGAGGAATGAGGACATACTTAGGAATTCCAGAAGATATTAGCGGATCCAAATGCAAACTCCTTGCATTTTGCATTTCTCAAGGACAAATTAATGAATAGAGTGAGTGGATGGACATGCATATGGCTTTCAAAAGGAGGAAAAGTAGTTTTGATTAAATCTATCTTGCTAATTCTTCCGACATATATTATGTATGTCTTCTTTCTCCCGCTGGAGATATTTTAAAATCCCGCAAGTGCCATTACACAATTATGGTGGAGCTCAATCCACCAAAGAGAGGAATTCACTGGGCAAAATGGGAAAAGCTCTGTTTACCAAGAGAGGAGGGCGGGATTGGTTTTCGTATGATCCATGAGTTCAACCTGGATTTACTAGCAAAACAACTATGTAGACTAGTTCAATACCCTGATTCGTTAGTGGCTCGAGTTTTGAGGGGAAGATACTACAAAATGAGTTTGCCTTTACGAACAATCTCTGTAAGCAGCACATCCTATATGTGCACCAGTATTTCAGTGGCACGAAAACTGCTGCTATTGGGGATCAGACAGAAGATAGACTCTGGATATGAGGTTAAGGTGTGAGAGGACCCTTGGATCCCTACTACACCAGCTAGGCCGGCTCGTCCTTCTGCCCCTGTATTACACCCAAACATGAGAGTTAGTGACATTAATCGAGAATCAAAGGAATGGGATGTTGGACTACTGGAGGATTATGTTGCCCATGCTGATATACCTCTCATAGGGAGTTTGGCCATAAGCTCAACTCATCGCAATGATACATTCTGCTAGAACTAGACTAGTAATGTCCAGTACACGATTAAATCTGGATACTGGGTAGCTCGGAACTTATTGAGAACCGAGGAAGAGATGGAGGTATTGGAGCCCAGTATAACCAAGCTCCAAGCCTTTGCTTGGAAAGTAAAAGCACCTCGGAAGATTTGTCATCTTATGTGGCAACTGATAACATGACATGTGGATGTAACGAGAAACCTGAACCGCCGTAATATGAAATGCGATAATTATTGCCCAAGATGTGGAGAACCAGAAGAAACTGTTACTCCTACTATATTTGAATGCCCTCCAGCTCTGCAAGTATGGTCTCTATCAGCAACACCATCTAGCCTCAACATTTTCTCGCTACCAAGTATTTATGCCAATATGGATTACCTCTTATGGACAAAGAATAGCATTGTTGAACCTGAACTGGACATGGATCCTTATCCTGGATAATATGGTATATATGGAAAGCTCATAATGATAAACTCTTTAGGGGGATTGACATGGATCCTTTGGAGCTAGTTCGATATGCAGAAAGTGAATGCCAAGCCTGGCTTAATGCAATTGAGATGGTCATTCCCGTTCCAAAAGAGCATATTAGCGAGGAACTCCAGGTCATAAGCCTGGATAATATTTGTATGGTGGATGGTTCATGGACTTCCACAACATAGTTCAGTGGTTGTGGTTGGGTTTGGAAGGATAGATTTGGAAAGATTCAGCTCATGGGAACGCGAAACTTAAGGAGGCGAGAGTCTGCTTTACATTTAGAAGTAGAAGCATTGCAAAGAGCAATGAAAAGCATGCTACAACATTTGTCATGTCAGCACTTTGGGACAGACTGCAAGGATCTGATCTCCATGATAAAGGAGCCTCAAGCTTGGCCAAATTTTGCAATAGAATTGGAGGCTATAAATACACTGCATATATGTTTTCCAGACTTCGAGATATCTCATATTCCAAGGGAACATAATGAAATTTCAGATTCTTTAGCAAAGATTGTGAGATCTTTTCATAGAGAGCTTTGTTTGGTTGTTTTATTCCGGTTTGGTTATCCAAACGAACTCAAGTTTGAGTAATAGAATAGCCGTTCGTCGTAAAAAAAAATTACTCTAACAGAAATCCCATTTTTTTGAGGTGCCCTTCTGTTTTGAATATATTTACAGATCTCTGCCACTAGATTATTTAAACTTATGCTTTTAATTAAATACTTAGAATCTTTTTCCTTTTAGTTTAATTAATTTACAATATTTAAGTTTTTTTCTACTATGCGTTGCTAGAAAGAAACAAAAATAAACCTAAAACAGCGGAACGGTGATTGGAATGGCAATTTTGAAATTCTGAAGATGAGAGTCGAACTTAGCCTAGATCTGATTATTGTCTCGGTTCATATGGGTCATTATCACAGGTTTTGTCCTCCGGTCATTCTGATTATGAAGAAGATGGTGAAAATGTTTAATTTGGGTTTCACGAGATGTGGTATAATGGAAAAATATGAGGTACGATTGAGGATATATCAATGGGATTACCAGGATCTCACTAGAGATTTTCGGAAAGGAGTAAGGGAAGATAGAGGAGTTTATCGATCAATTCTTTGAAAATATGGACATTTTAATTGTGAAATCAAATTTTTTTTTTTGTAAAATCACAGTTTTAAAAAAAATAAGGAAAGAAGATTCAGAGTTCACTAAATGCTACACGTTTAATTGCCAGGAATCATAAGGGTTGGATTTCTTTAACAGGGAATCAAAGATCTATGAGCTTTAGCGTTTGGATCTGGCTATTTTTGGGAAAGAATGATGGAGATGTTATGATGTATCATGATCGTACTCTGGTTATACACAAATGGTGATGATTCTGGGTTCTCTAAACGAATCATACAAGGTGATGATTCTGGGTTCTCTAAAGGAATGGCGTTTTAATGATTCAATATGATTCTGGGTTCTCTAAAGGAATCATATGAGGTCAGTTATGGTTATGGATTGTTGTTTTTGAACGGAACATATATGTATTGTAGTTGCTGGTAAAAATATAGTTATGGGGTGGGTGATGTATAGGGATTCTCTAGGTATGGAAGTTATTGGAGTTGTCGCTTTAAGGTCTGCTCTAGGTTATGGTCTTTTGGCCTTTACTTATCAAACGATGCAGAATGCAGTTGGTCTTTTTGAGTGCTCATATATGGTATCTTATGATTCTGAATGGGGTTATAAAGCTTTTGGTTTCATTCATTCGGTCAAGTGAAATACATTTTAAAAAGGTGCTTAAGCCAAAACCATCACATGAATGAAGGAGTTAAGTGAGCTGGGAAATGAACCAGTTGCTCCTTGGTGTGTACTTTAAAAAATTTCAATATATATTATTGTTCTGGTATTCTGGTATATGATTAGATTTTGAAAAAAAAATATGTTCATATTCCCAAAACAAAGATCAATCCTATGATCACTATCTTAAAAAGATACTATCAGTTTTAGAAATCAACCATAATTTTTAATTTTATCAAATGTAACAATAATGAAATTTTACGATGTTGAAAATTCATGCATCACACATTTTAGAATATTACACTTAAATATAAACCGTTTTATATTTACTCATATCTATAATGATTATTTATCAATACATATTTGCAAAAAAAATATACTATTATCATTTGTGATTAACAAACATGCAGAAACTACTATTAACTAATCTTAATAGCTCTAATATTAGTCCAGAAACAGATTACTAATTAACCCCCATTTCAGAACTGCGATTATACCAATATCATATAGACATCTAAAATATATATAGAAAAAAATTTGTGAAAATTAATTATACTATTTATAGTAGTTTAAATACTTCCAATAATTCTCTACAATTCCGGAAAATATAATTAAAGACTTTATGAGTAGATCAAAAACCGAAATATTTTAGCTTAAGAACATGACCGGTCCGTAGATCAAATATAATTAAAGACTTTTTATAAGGTATTATACATGTTCCTTTCAGGATTGAGTTTATCAGAAGATCAAATTAAGAGTTTATCTTTGGCGGAGATTGAATCAATCATGCGTTTGAACGGAAGCTCATTTACATTGTTTAAGTTTTGAAACGTGTTATCAATAGTATACTCTTCTATTGGTTAAGATGTGGCTTTTGTTAGATTTTCTATTAATTAATTTTTTTTGTTTTACTTTTGTGGAATTCGCGATATTGTAATGTTGTAAATCAATAATAAAGACATTTTTCTCACTATTAATAGGTGAGAGAGAGGGAGGGAGAGAGAGGGAGGGAGAGGGAGGGACGGAGAGAGAGAGGGAGGGAGAGGGAGGGAGGGAGGAGGGAGGAGGAGAGGGGAGAGAGAGTGGGAGAGAGGGAGAGAGAGGAGAGAGGGAGAGAGAGGGAGAGAGAGAGAGAGATTAGTGTTTACGGTATATCCAAAAGTTTTGAGTTTATTGTTTATGATTTATCCGGTAAAGCCAAAGGGTTAGAGTATACTCAAGGGTTTAAGGTTTACCAAGAGTTTAGAGTTTAAAAATTAATGAATGTAATTTGTATATTTTACAATAAAAAATAAAAACCAACAGCAAAAAGGGTTTAAGGTTTACCAAGAGTTTAGAGTTTAAAAATTAATGAATGTAATTTGTATATTTTACAATAAAAAATAAAAACCAACAGCAAAATAGATTGCATTATATCTTGAATTAAATAATGTTAAGAAGATTTATAGTTTTCAACCACAAATAATGAATCATAACTATGTGATTATTATACATATAATATATATTATGCATATACATGTCATTGTATGTAAAAATTAACTAACCATGTAAAATTAAACTAATCATAATATTAATATCCGCATATGCGATACAATATCCGCAGTCACTCCATAGAGAGCTGGATATTTAATCGCCGAGTTAATAGTTTTGATAAGCTGACAGAGTCTGATTCGAAAATCACCGACTGCAATTCGTATCTTCTCTCTGCTCAACCCATTTCTAACATTATTTATTCCATATTTATTACATATTTTGAACTTTTTATTCCATATTTTGAATTTGTTATGTCCTTAATTACATTCTGAAATGGTAAAAGAGGGTTTCAATGAGAATGTAGTGATAATATAAAATATGTTACCTCTGAAACTATACACTATTTATTCCAGATTTTGAAAATAAAATATCTTCTTAAACATACAAATTATTTTGGAACGTTGCAATTATACATACACACAATAAATACCTCTTGATACTGAAGTTACTTTGTTCCATCTCGTCCATGTAAAATATTGAGCACCAACATTTTTTTGTACCTGATGCTTTCTCCCAAGGGCGGTGGTATTATGATATAAAATTCGTTACTTATAAAACTATATACTACTTAGTTAATAATTTGAATATGTTTATGTCCGCACAGGGTGCGGGCCGGCCACCTAGTTACACTTAAATATAAACCGTTTTATATTTACTCATATCTATAATGATTATTTATCAATACATATTTGCAAAAAAAATATACTATTATCATTTGTGATTAACAAACATGCAGAAACTACTATTAACTAATCTTAATAGCTCTAATATTAGTCCAGAAACAGATTACTAATTAACCCCCATTTCAGAACTGCGATTATACCAATATCATATAGACATCTAAAATATATATAGAAATTTTTTTGTGAAAATTAATTATACTATTTATAGTAGTTTAAATACTTCCAATATTTCTCTACAATTCCGGAAAATATAATTAAAGACTTTATGAGTAGATCAAAAACCGAAATATTTTTAGAAATGAAATTAACAATTAATAGAAACTCATATTTTTTATTTAACCAAATAAATCCGATTGAATATCCATATAATCCAAAAATAAACAACTAACCAACAACTTTGATACTCTATTTCGATGTAGTATACTATATTCTAAACCCATAGAGATGGTAATAATCTTTTATAAATAATATCTAGTACCTAATAAACCATTAAACAGTAAACCCATATCAATAGTAACGATTTTAACAACAACGATTTGTTCTCAATTTTAATATAATAGATTTTGAAACTTAGTAAAGCAAACAACTTGGTGATATATGTTAAATAACTTTATCAAAATTTTGAAATATTTATAAGAAAAAATTCACAAATTTATGGTTCACATAATAATATAAAATTGATTTAATATAGTAATAAACGTTTTTTTTTTAACATATGATTTACTTCTTTAGTTCTAATTTAAAATAATTATAATAATTAATAAATTTTAATATATTATAAAATTTACTAAAGATAAAGCGCGAATCAAAATCTAGTATCAATTAAATGCTGATTTGGCATCATTACAAAGAATTGGACAAACTTTAGTTAGTTTTAATTTCTCTAGAAAAAGTTAAGGACGGATACATTTAAACGCCCACCCACGTACATACAATTATAAAGACCTTTACGCGATATAGATACTATAGGGGATATAGATATTTATGTAGTCTTAAGGTATTGTACCAATGTTTCTCAGCTAATGAAACGAAACATAAGTAGAAGTCTAATACATTCGAAATGATAAATTGGATCATACTCGACATACATTCGAAAACGTCTTCGCTTATTGGCCCTCCCAATTATTATCATTTGTTCTTCAGCACTACAACAGCCACTTGAGCTTAAAATTGCTGAAGGTTCTTTAGTTTTCAAAGTTTGTTTATTCCTTTGTTCACCTACACCTTATAGACCTGAATAAAAAATTAACAGACCAATAGAGAAAGCAAAGCTTTCATTATTGTAATTATGTGATGTTCGCTACATTTGAGAAAAGCAAACCTTATAGATCATTACAGTGTCCGCACATTTGACAAACCTTGGTGTAACCAAGATTACAATTTTCACATCAACTGAACCGAAGAACAAATTAACAGATGAATAGAGAAAGCAAAGTTTTTGTTATTGTAATTATGTGTTGTTCGCTACATTTGAGAAAATCAAACCTTATAGATCATTACACTGTCCCCTACATTTGACAAACCTTGGAGTAACCAAGATTGCGATTTTCACATCGAAATTTGCAATATTTCCCAAAACGAGCAGTAACCAGAATTAATATTAGATGATCATGATTAGTAGGTCCAACTACATCATTTGAGTTATTGTTATTCAGTGTTGCAGACCACTATATGCTTGGAATAGATATATTCTATACTCGAAGACACAAAATCTATTATAAGATAATGTGTGTATGATAGAAATACAAGAATCTATTTCTAATGTATACTCAATATTTGAAAACTATACCATAATAATCAGTTCCTTAGGAACCTCAACTTATTTAAGAATGTCTACAATTCAGATTGGTTAAACGACATCTATATTATTAAAAGAGAATTACCCATTTGAAAATGTTCTTACTTCATTAATTAAACTTCCTATTTTTTTGCCTGTCTTTTTCAGTTGCATTTATGAAATATCCTAAAACGAATAAAACTACCTAATTTATTACTTATCTTTTCAGTTAAATTAATGAAATATGCTTAAATGAATTTAAACTTCATATTTTATTGTTTGTCTTTTTCACTTACCTTAATGAAATATCCTTAAATAAATTTGGACATAATGTCATTTAATCAACCAAAAAAACTCATGAGTTATCCTTAGGTGCATAATTTTAATAATAGAGATTTTAAAAAACGTGCATCATTAAAATGTTACCTAAAACATGCAGCACTAATATATAACATGCATCAATAAAAGTAGAATTTGACTCATACAATTGTACGGATATTATTGTCAGTTGATTAAATTTAAAAATAATTATTTATTCAAAAATATTTAAGAATGGCTATGCTTTTAAAAATTATATGGTATTATTTGCTCATAACTCATTTGTCATTTGCTAAATTGTTAGAAAGAAAATTTTAGCATAATATAACTCAGTTGTCATTTGCTAAATTTATGGTTTTTATTTATATTTTTTATTATTTAATTATAATATTTTCATTTTATATTTGAAAGATAAATGAATTTTCTTTCAAACAATATTTTTGTAAATGTATTTTTTAAAAAATAATCAATTAAAATTGTTATTATCATTGAATATCATTATTTTTGACATAATATGAGTTTTCGTTTACATAAAAACTTATCATATTTTAAGATAATTTTAATTTAAAATGTAATTTTCATATTTTTCAAACAAATTCTAAAAAATATTTTTAAAATATTTTGTTATAATAGTTAAAAAAATATTGAGTTGCGTTTCAAATAAAAAGGTAAAGATATTAAAAATATTCTAATTAAAATATGTAAAATTTAATATAGTTTTAAGGAAATGGTCAAAATGAAAAAAAATTACACATATAAAAATCATGATTTTTGTTAACTGGGCGGATCATTATTTATATGATATCGCACACGAAATTTTTGTTTTCTTTTTTTACAATTATCTAATTAACTCTATATACTCATTTTTTTATATTTTTTATATGATATCACACATTTGTAAAAAAATAGATAGTTTAAGATGCAAAAAAATATTTACTTAATGAATATAATATGAACGAATATTACAAATACATAAATAATTAAAAACTGAAAATTCATATTCGCGCTGGCGCGCGGATCAGGGTCTACTTTTAGTTTTAATTTAACTAAAACATAATAAATATACTGCTGTTATAAATCATTAAGTGGATGGTCCATAACCAAGACCAAGACAAGGCCCAGCCGTGGCCAATGGAGGAGAGAGAGTCGGCGGCCAAGATCCTAATCAGCCAAGACTTCAAGTTTCCTTTTCTATGTTTTAGTCGTTTTCCTATTTCCTGTTGGATTAGGTTTTTGGATAATTTCCTTTTTACTTATACTTTGTAATCCTTATAAAAGGAACATCTATTGTTCTTTAATAATACAGATCGAATTCCCCATTCTTTTACAACACGTTATCAACACGATAGCCTCCAGAACCCTGAGAGAAAATCGAAACCTAAAAGCCTAAACCGGCGACCACACTTAAACCCTAGACACGTTCTTCTTTCATCCTTGACCCCAGACGACTCCATCTCGAATCCTTGACGTCCTCAGCTCACGTCCCAGCTCAGACGAAACCCGTCCAGCTCGCGATCGCACCCGAGACGCCTCGCATCCGGCACGACCCGCGTCCGAGAGACCTCGCACCCGAGACAAGCCAACAGCACGCGATCGTCCCGGTTCCGCGACCCGATTGGAACCTTCAAGCGTCCGTTCGTTCTCTCTCTCTCTCTCTAAGGTGGTCCGGTTCTAAACCTCTACGAAACAAAGGTATACTGTGATCTGAGAACCTAGAAAGATCAAAACCCTAAAATCTATAACCTAAAATCGACAATCTCATAACTAGTAATAGAAATCGATTACTTAGAACATATTGATTGCCGTTATTGATTGTTCCTGATCTGAATTTAAGAAACCCTAATTCTGGAATCAAAACCCTAAACCTAAAAGAATGAATCCGATTTTAATTGTTCTTGATTGAGTGTTTGATGATCTGAAGTTTTAGGATTAATAGATTGCTTGAATAACCTAAATCAATTTTAAACCCTAAAGGCCTTGAAACCTTGAAATCATATTGATTAAACCAGCAGCCTGTATTGTTTAAATTGAAACCCTAAATTCATAAATTGAATCCAATAGAAATCGGATTACTTAGGTTGTTTACATTACATCTAAATCTGAAATTGAATTGCATTCGTATTGTTTAAAACCGACCAGCATATAGAACATACGAATTTGAATCTGATTACATTTATAAAGCATATGGCCGTGTGGTTTTAAAATTTCTCTGTCACATATAGAATCATAATTAGGATTGTTCGCACCATGGTCAAATAGATTTACATAGCCGATCCTATTGTCTAATAACATGGCCGAATAAGGCATGCTTGTAGCCGATTTGTTTTGAATGTCTAAGGGTCGAATGATCACATTGTGAATCTGAATTTTAAATGACAATGTGATCCAGATGTCGAAAATCTCAAATCTAGACTACGAAGCCCTTAATCTCTCTGGAGATAACTATCTACAGTGGGCGCTAGATACAAAGATCAACCTGAGGTCAAAGGGACTTGGTGATACTATCATCGAAGGAAACAATGAGAATGATAAAAACAGATACAGGGCGATTAGTATTATACGCCATCACCTCATTGAAGGTTTAAAAGATTAGTACTTAACAATGGAAAATCCACTAGACCTTTGGACCGCTTTACAGCGTAGATATGATCAGCAGAAAACGGTGCTACTTCCAAAGGCTAGATATGAATGGAAGAATCTCAGATTCATGGACTATAAGTCTGTGGATGAATACAATTCTGTATTGTTCAAAATAGTTTCAATGATGAGACTGTGTGGTGAAGAAGTAACCGAGAAGGAGTTACTTGATAAGACCTTCTCTACATTCCATTCAACGAATGTGTTACTGCTGCAGTAGTATAGAGAGAGAGGATTCACCACATATACTGATCTGATCTCGTGCCTACTTCTGGCCGAGGCTAATAATGAACTCCTGATGAACCATACACTGATCTGATCTCGTGCCTACTTCTGGCCGAGGCTAATAATGAACTCCTGATGAAGAACAGTGAGATGAGACCTCCAGGATCAGCACCATTACCAGAAGCTCACAAGGCTGAACATGAAAAGAAAGATCCCAAAGAAAGCAACCACGTCTATAATGAGAGAAGAACACACGGCAGAGGCCGTGGTGGGTACAAAGGACGTGGTGGCCGTGACAATTATGCGTAAATTTATAATATGAAAGCTTTAAAGTTTTATAAAGTCTCTGAGATTAGAAATA
>NC_027755.1:2033093-2034017 GCF_000695525.1 Brassica oleracea var. oleracea
AAGATTGAACGGTTTCCATCTTGAAACATGGGAAGAAGGAAATAAAGTATTCCTTAACATATTTTCGATCACCCGAGGCAATAGAACGGTCCTAGAGACCGTACCCGCCATAGCTACTGGTCTATACTATGCAAACATCAGTATGATCGAGGCTAATGCCTGCGACAATTTCACTCTATGGCATAACCGGCTTGGCCATCCCGGTACTAATATGATGCAAAAACTAATAATGAATTCACAAGGGCACACGTTTAAGGGAGTTGTCCTAAACAATCTCACATGTGCAGCATGTGCACAAGGGAAACTCATAACTAGGCCATCACCAGCCAAAGTTAATAAGGAAATCATAAATTTTCTGGAAAGGATTCAGGGAGACATATGTGGACCAATACACCCACTTAGTGGGACGTTTCAGTATTTCATGGTCCTGATTGATGCATCGACCAGATGGTCGCATGTTTGCCTTCTATCCACACGGAACTTTGCATTTGCATGCCTACTTGCTCAGATAATAAGACTTAGAGCACACTTTCCAGATTTCCCCTGAAAGACTATACGTCTAGACAATGCTGGTGAGTTTACGTCCCAGGCGTTTAATGAATATTGTATGTCCATGGGGGTAAGTGTAGAACACTCTGTGGAACATGTACATACACAGAACGGCTTGGCCGAATCCTTCATTAAACGTATCCAGCTGATAGCCAGACCATTACTCATGAGGTCTAAACTACCGGTATCAGCGTGGGGACATGCCGTATTACATGCAACAGAACTGATTTGCATCAGGCCATCTAGTGAGCATAGATATTTGCCATCCCAGTTACTCACGGGTCATGAGCCAGACATGTCCCACATCAAAACATTTGGATGTGCCGTCTACGTTCCAATTTCTCCACCACAGAGAACTAAAATGGGACCACTGAG
>NC_027755.1:2034276-2034565 GCF_000695525.1 Brassica oleracea var. oleracea
GCTAATCAACTGCCAGATTCATTTGCTTACCCAAATAGAGTGACAAAGTCATACATACCGGCTTGTAATGCACCAATATGAATAGACGTCCTGAAGGGACAAGGTCAAGTGGCTACAGAGTCTAAACAACGTCTCAAACGTGGTAGACCTATTGGTTCCAAAGATAAACAGCCTCGGAAGTCCAAGAGAGGTGCTGGATCCGAGAGCATCAAGGAAACCGTCCAGAACATTAATGGACCGGCCGAGCCGACCCGGACAGTCGAGCCAAGTGAGCCGGCCATGCCAAATG
>NC_027755.1:2035218-2056461 GCF_000695525.1 Brassica oleracea var. oleracea
TGTCTATGTGGACGACCTGAATGTAATTGGAACCTCTGGAGAGATTTCCCAAACAGTCGAATGTCTAAAGAAAGAATTTGAAATGAAAGACTTAGGAAAAACTAAGTCCTGTTTGGGACTGCAATTTGAGTATGTAGACAGTGGAATCCTTGTGCATCAAAAGACATATACAGAAAAGATACTCATACTCAAGCAGTTTAATATGGACAAAGCTCATTCCTTGTCAAGTCCTATGGTCGTGAGGTCCTTAGACCTTGAGAATGACCCATTCGGACCACAGAAGCCGGATGAGGAGATGCTCGGGCCGGAAGTGCCTTACCTAAGTGCCATTGGAGCCTTAATGTACTTGACCGGACATCAGTTTTGCCGTGAGTTTACTGTCTAGATTCAGTTCATGTCCGACTCTTAGGCACTGGAAAGGAATAAAACATTTGTTCAGATATCTGCAAGGAACAACAGGCCTCGGATTGTTCTATATGAGCCGACCAGGAGATAGCTTGGTTGGATATGCAGATGCTGGGTACTTATCTGACCCACACAATGCTAGATCTTAGACAGGTTATGTGTTTATACACAGTGGGGCTGCAGTATGTTGGCGGTCCACAAAACAAACCTTAGTGGCAACATCCTCTAATCATGCCGAGATCATAGCCATGTTTGAAGCAAGCCGAGAGCTTGTGTGGTTGAGGAACATGACCGGCCATATCATAAAAGAGAATGGCCTGGCCGTGGGAAAGGAAAAAGAAGAGCCAATGATCATCTATGAGGATAATGTAGCTTGCATAGCTCAGCTCAAAGATGGATACATTAAGGGAGATAGAACGAAACACATCTTGCCCAAATTCTTCTTCACCCACGACCTGCAGAAGGCTAATGAAGTTCAAGTGGTTCAAGTTCGGTCCAGTGACAATTCAGCCGATCTTATCACCAAGTCTCTGCCAACCTCAACGTTCAGGAAGCTGGTTCATCAGATAGGGATGCGCCAGTTGAAGGATCTTCAGTGATGCCTTCATCAGGGGGAGGGTCATGTGTTGTACTCTTTTTCTAATCTACGGTTTCCATTTTTCCCATGTTGGGTTTTTGGTTTTCTTAGAAGGTTTTAACGAGACAACATCGTGCATGATACAGACCCATATGGTTATGGCATCCAAGGGGGAGTGTTATAAATCATTAAGTGGATGGCATATAACCAAGACCAAGACAAGACCCAGCCGTGGCCAATGAAGGAGAGAGAGTCGGCGGCCAAGATCCTAGTCGGCCAAGACTTCAAGTTTCCTTTTCTATGTTTTAGTTGTTTTTCCTTTTCTATGTTTTAGTTGTTTTCCTATTTTATGTTGGATTAGGTTTTTGGATAATTTCCTTTTTACTTATACTTTGTAATCATTATAAAAGAAATCTCTATTGTTCATTAATAATACAGATCGAATTCCCCATTCTTTTACAACAACTGCTGGTATTATAATGATTAGAAATTTAGAAGGCACTAAAAATCATAAAATGTAAAAAAAAAAAAAAAATCCTAAAAGGTGAACTAAGTTAGCGTGATACACAATTTTAGAACCAGGATCATTTGGCAAGTTTCATTAATTTTTTTCGATTGCAGCCTGTTTAAATAGATACGAAACATTAAAACCAAAATGATGTATCTATCATATTGTGTATGCTTGATATATTCAATTTTTAAAAAGTTCTAAAAGGAAGTTTAATTAAATACAATAAAATACTTTGTCACCAAGTAAAAACTTGCCAAATATCTTTGTGGTAGTGACTGAAAATTTACATATATTTTGTTGAATTAAGATCACTGTTTAATTCATATTTATGTGATTTTCTGTCTATTATTTGAGACATTTAGAACGATTCAACGTACAGTAAAACCTCTATAAATTAATAATGTTGGAAATTTGAAATTTTATTAATTTAAAGAGATATTAATTTACAAAAGTTTTCTTATTTAGATTTTTTATTTTAAGATATTTTTATTTTAAGATAAGAAAAATATTTGATTTTAGTGTATAGATATTAATTGTTATATTGAAATTTGACATTTATATTAATTTTATTATATTATTTGGTGCATATGATATATATTGCATAAACCTTAAATGTTGTTTTAGATATAATATTACTAAATCTCATCAAAAATATATCAAGTGTTAAGAAAATATTAAGATAATTCCATTGTGAATATAAAACAAACAATATAATAATAAGTTCTTCCTTATATAAAATATATATACATATAAATTATTAAGTTATAATTTTAATGGAGCCATATATTTACATAGAATTTTCTAATAAATATTATCTTATTATTTTATCGATTTATATCAAATTTTGAAGCGGCCCAAGTTGAGACCGATGAAATTTATTAATTTATAGAGATTATTAATTTATTGAGTATTAATTTATAGAAGTTCTACTGTTTGTAGTATATCGCTTTGTTTGAGACATGGTCCGGCCCATCAGATTGATGATTACATAATCTCTTATATATTAAAAAAAGAAACATTACAATATTTGAGGTAGTCATCTGTCATCACGATAATCATTTTAAAAAATTTTAGAAAAATATGTTGGTCCATCTAAATATCTAATAAGATTTTTATTAAATTAACCATAAATTAATTAATAATATTCTTCATTATTTCCTTAAATAAAAATTATGGAATTTCCTAATATGGCTAAAGTATATATGAAAAATAATAATTTTGAATAATAAAGATTTGTTAAAAATTAGTGTATCCTCTATCATTTTTAAAAACTTTTAAGTTATTAAAATAAATTAAACAACCACATTAACCATATAATAAAATTTTTGATTTTTAGTATTATTTTGAATTCGTAAAAACGGCTATAAATGTGTTAAAAATCTCACATTGAAATATTTGTAATTCATGGTTTAAAATTTTTGTTATGACAGAATACAAATGATTAGAAAATCATATAAGTAGGAAGTCTCATTCGATAAATATTAATATATATATCTCATTTAAAATAAATTATATACCATATAAAAATAAATTATTAAAACTATTAAACATCCCACAGTGATTTAAAGTTTTTGTTATAAAAAAATAAAAGTGATAAAAAAATATGAGAAGAAAAAATTATTTAACAGATATCAGTATTAAAAATGTACTACATATCTATGTTAATATCATTTAAATTTAATTATTAATCATAGAAAATATAAAAATGTTTGTTTGAATTAATAAAATTATTAATGTGCTCGCATCAATTTAATTATATATGTAACAGTTACTGAATTTTTAATTATTTGATATATATTTATTATTTTATAATATATAAAAGAATATATAATACGAAAAATAAATTATATATAATGTTCATCCCGCGCAAGGTGTGGATATTAATCTAGTTAAGGTTTTAATCTTTAAATGTATCATTAAAAAGAAGTAAACATAATGTGGTACCAACTGGTATGTTGAATCTTAAACAACAATTTTATATTTTTGTAAAGAAAAAGGAAATAGTATTTAACATGTTCTGATAAATTAGGTTAGACGGTCGTTAATCTTGATCCATAAGTCACTCAATCTTTTTTTTTTTTTGGTAAAAATGTTAAATTCATTACTAGTTTTCAATTTTTTACAGACAAACATAGGTGACAAGAAGCAGAGTACAGAAAATGAAATCTAACACAGACTCAAACCTAATGTTACGGGACCTATCTACAAGCAAAACAGCAGTACACAAAAGAAAACATCAGAGACAGAACAGTCGCTTGCCGCAGAAATCAAACCCGCAGTTAAACCGAGAGATTGGACCCGGTAGAAATTGGCGTACCCGGTGACCAACTCTTAATGATCGGGATGTCAAAAACAGCTTGCTAAGACCATCTAATCCACGACCTTCATGGACAAACCGCTAGACTCGCGACCAAGGACACCTGCATTGAGAAGGTCGAGCTTTATTGGAGAAGGAGCACCCACAAACCGCCACACGCCATCGAACCTGCATCAGAAAGACAGAAACAACAACCTCCACCCTTAAGGCAAAGCGGGCCCGAGACTATCTCAGCACGAGCCGCCACCAAAGAGATTAGCCACGGTTGACAAAACCAGCAACTCAGCTATTCGCACACGCCCCCACGACGGAGAACCCGCCGTAGACCATTCTGACTTGGAAACAAAAGCACGATGTTAGAGACCACCGAGACAAGGGGAAGAAGCACCGCAGCTCCACCATCTAAGGGATCCATGACGCCTTCAGCCAAGCTAATCCACTCACCCAACCGAGAAGAGCAGGCAGAGAGGGCAAGAAAAAGAGAGAGATCTCGCAACCAAAGTCCAGATCTGACACCAGATCCAAACCCCCGCCACTCAACGCGCCCAGAGGAACCGCACATCCACTCCTCCGCCCTTTTCCTCCGGAGATCCAAGTCCGACGCGCCAGATCTGACCTGTACGGAAGCGCAAAGACACAGATCCACCAAATATAACCGCCGGCCGCCCAAGCGTAGAAAAACTAGGGTTTTTTCTAGAGAGGATTGTAGAGAGAGAAGCTTCCTTTCTTGCCGGGAGGTAAAAAGTCTTATCTCAAGTTACTCAATCATGTGAGCATATATATATAGCCACTGGACAACTGCAAAAGAAAAACCTTCAAACTTGCAAAACACTGCAGAAACTATAAACAACACATATATCTTTTTCCTTTTTAATTACCGGGAGGTTCCGACCGAAGTCCTAATCTCCTCGAATCTGAAACCATATCACGTAATATTAGTTTCATTCCAACGGTCACTCAAACAAGAAATCTCTGTAATAATAATCAGGGTCTTTTTCAGCTGAGCTAATAACATGTGGTTCAACACATATATCTATAACAGAAGTAAGAGCATGATTAACCCAGGGTTCTTAGGATGGGGTTTTTATCGGAAGTTAAGAAACAGTTTTTTAACTTCCGCTAAGAACTCCAATCTAAGAACTCCGGGTTAATCATGGTCTAAGAAACCATATCTAGTCTCTTGTTTATAAGAATACTTTTCTGTTTATCATTAAACAATTAACTTTTTACATTTTATAGAAAAATATCACTAATTTACTAACTATCTATTATTCAGCCAATAATGATGTAATTTGTAGAATATAAAAATCGTAACCATTAAAAATTAAGAAATTTTACATTAATTAAAAATTGGAGCTAACTTAAAACAAAAAAATTAAATATCTAAAACATCAATAATTAAAATTGGAGAGAGTAGTAAATAAATTATAACGGCCAAGCTAAACATTTGTTATAGATAAGACTGTGCAATTTATAAATCCCAACTAAATTAAAATCAACGTATATAAATATTCAATGATTATTGATTACATTGTTAACTGGTTCAAGAAAAAAGATGGATGAAATATGAAAACTCCGAAAATAATCAAGGGATTAGTCGAGTTCAAATTCGTAAAGTAAGGAAATTAAGAGGGTGAATGCAAATGCACAAGCCCAACTTGTTATTTATAATCAATTTTTTGTATCTTTTAAGGCCCCTCAGTTTTAATTGTTCTACCAAATGAGCCCTCACTATTGGGCTTCCTTTGTATAGGCCCAAACCTCCGGGCTTCCTAGCACAGTAATTATAACACGACAATGGATTTGATGTTCAAAGATGTCTTTCCGACAACAGCGAGTGAGATGACGTCATCGCGCAGATCAACTTTTTTTCACTGCGGTTTCCTTTTACTTTTCCTCGCAACTTTTTTTTTTTGTTTTGATGACCTTGGGATTCCCAGGCGGTAAGCCCAGACTAATTCCCACGAGACCTTCCATCCGAGCACGCACGGTTATAGGCGGGAAGGTGGCCAAGGCGACTCGAACCCTGGGCGGGTACTCCAGCCGGAGTTCCAATACCACTAGACCAAGAGCTCTTGGTTTTTTCCTCGCAACTTCCCTCCTCTCTTTCTCCCTAATCCTTATCTTCGCCGTGTCTCTGCATTTCTTCGAGATTTGAACATTAGGTGAACGGTGTACATGACGAGCGCATCAGAACTCTTCTCTACTCGAAGATCGCGTCCGGGCAGATCCGACCCGGATTTAGAATCAGACCCTTCTCTGTATCGACACCATCATCATCGCCGTCACGGAATCCATCATCATAATCACCGTCACGATTCCGACGGCTGTGATTCTCCCCGGCGTTTTTCGCCGCGTCTCCAACGCTTCTGTCACCATCTTGGCCTTCCTGTTAGCGTTTTCCTCTGAAGTAATAATCTCAGTAGTCTAATTAGTTTATTCAAAAACTGAAGTTAGCCCTTTTTTTATTCTTTTGTCCCAAGGAACGTAGACCTGCTCGTGACGTTCAAGGCACTCCACAGTATTTGGAAAGTGAAAGTAACAGTTTAGGAAACCTAAATGGATCCGAGAGGCTTCCTGGATCTGTTCTTCTCGCAAGGGCAAGACTTGTCCAAAGATTGAGAGGCGTTTCTTTGTCTACCAACAGGTCTGTACAGATGGAATCCTCATTTCATTCCACAGATAGGGTTCAAGTGTCTTATGAATGTAACAAGAAGCCACATGGTCTCACACAAGGTGCCATTAATGGTTTACACCGGCAAACTTTTAGCTCAGCCGGTGTTAAAACCGAGAGGAGAGATTGCAGCATATGTTTAGAGAGTTTCACTAACGGTGACATGCTTATATCCTTGCCATGTACCCACAGTTTCCATTCGTCGTGCTTAAACCCTTGGCTTAAAGCTTGTGGAGATTGCCCTTATTGCCGTAGAGCCATAGCTAAATGATATAGAAACCAGCAAATAGAATCTTTCCCTATCCAGTAGGGCACTAGACAGATCTTCCAGTCTTATCGCCCATTTGAGTGTTTTTTCTGCCACATGTTTGTGTTTGTTAACGGTTTTGTTCAATGTAATCTCTTTTTAATGTCTTGTTGGATATCTAAGACTTTTTCCAAATCTTGATCCGAAATTTTAGTCAAACTCTGAGGTCAAAGCAAATATTTTATTTGTCTCCATCCAGAAACGTTAAGGTGTGTTGTATCCACAAAGATGTCGTTATCATGCATTCATGTATATGTTATAAAGATGCAACCACTTTAAAAAACTTTCAAAAGAAAGCTTTAAGGAGAAAAGAGAAGACAGTTGTGCCAAAAGCATACTTTTATGCTACAAAAGCAGAAGAATGGACCCCTTTGCTACATAACCATCATCTTTCACTTCCTTTCATAAAATCCCATTTATGTTTCCTAATAACTATCACTTTCTCTATTGGTACCTAACATAACTCATTCTCTAACCACTAAAGTTAACAACACATACATTAAGAATGTCTTTCTATCACATCAATTTCATGTCTCAACAACATTTCAACCTAATATGATTTCGAATTCAAACAAGATGTACCTGTTTAGTTCGGTTTAAACAAAATAACATAACAGTGAAATTTTCCATTGAAATCAAATTCAACATGTAAGCAGCAATTCTCCTTCTCTTGCTACTACCATTTTTTTTTGCAAATCAAAGATCAATCAATCCTATCACCTCCTTAATCAAAAACATTGAAGGTGACAGAAAAAAATAACAAACACAAACAATCCAACGAAAACAATAGTAGTTAATCAAACTCCTAATTTTTGAGCAGCTAAAACAAAAGGGGTTAGTTAGTTTCATTTCAAAGGCGTGGATCTTGTTACTCAGACATCAATATGCCATACCGGGTGGTCATTGCCTAACTTTCCTTTCTCCAATGCTGCAACTTTAGCTCTATGAGCTGCCAACACGATCGAGCTCTTCCCTTTCTCTTCTCGATCCGAGTACTCACACGCCTCGGTTAGTAAAGAACTAGACCTAAGATCAGCCGGTGGGATAAAGCAGTCTTGAGACAGACCAGGAACATTGAAAGCAACCTCTTCAATGGTCCATCTTTCCTCCATCTTTGTCCTAGTGTGGCTCATCGCAACTTCCCCGAATCTAAAAAGGGTAACAACAGAGCGTCCAGAGTGAGCAATCATGATCCCTTCCACTTGTCTATAATCCTCCAGAGACGAGTTGATCGTGGTCTCCCAGTAAACAGCATCACCACTGTTAGACTGGATCCGGATCAGCTGAGAATCCTCGATTTGAACCAAAAGTCCTGTCCTTTGGCTGAAGTAACCGAAGAGAATGTGTCTCACGATCTCCGCTGGTCCTTCACTCCTCGCCTTAAGTGTTCCAGGGTCAGTACACAGCTTCAGAATGAAACAATCTTCACCGTTCACTTTCTTCTCTCCCACACATTTCGACCCAGCAAAGATAGCAGCAGTAGTTCTCGGATCAAGTCCCTAAATCAATCATTCAACATAACATCAACAAAGGTTTCATTACAAAAGCTCATCTACAGTTTACGGTTTTAACCTGAAGTGCACGGCGAAGTGGCCTGACGGGTCCATTAGCAGTGTGGGAACCGAGCCAAGGAGTGTGTCTCCAAACAAGCTTCCCATTACAGCCAGCACGAACCTTACTACTACCAACAGAGAGCTCAACATACCACATGTCGGGATTCATCTGCCAGAGGACAAAACCTCCCGTTTCAGGCTTTGTCGGGTTTCGGTTACGGACAGTTCTCGTCGGAGTTTCGAGCTCTGAGGTTATCATCTTGACCTTACCATAAGCATAAGCGTTTTTGACGGAGTTTTGTAGCTTCTGGCCGCCTGAAGCCGCCGTGTACTGTTGCAGAATGTAGTGTGCAGTTGAAGTTTCCTGCAAGAATCAAACCAATCATCAAATCCTAGATATTTAAAAAAAATCGGAATCGATCCAGTACTAAACCGGAACAAACCGGAAAGTAATGTTGATTGTTGAGAGAGACTAACAACGATGGGAGAGTCTCTGATGGAGGAAGAGACTTTAATAGGTGCGAGAGGAGCTCCCAAGACGCCGAGGGGGAGCCTTAAGTCGGACCTCGTAGAAGCCACGGAGGGAGCACGTGACATCTGGCCTTTGACCCAGTGACCTAGACCCGACCCGATTCGTTTCGAATCCGTTTGAGTTTCGTCGTTATCTGGAACAGGACCTTCGATTACAGGTCTTAGGCTCTCCGATCTTCCGATCAACGGCTCCGGTTGCGAAGCTAGGTGATATCCTCCGGCGGCGCGGCTGCATCCGGAGCTTGCGAGTAGCTTCTTCCTGCCCCAGAGAAGAGCCTTCATGTGTGAGTTTGAGCGGGACGGGCTCGCGGAACGAGAACGTGGTCTGGAGCGAGAAGGGGTAAAGCTTCTGATGACTTCGTCTCTGAGCGCTGAGAAAAATCCTTGCTTCTTCTCCATTTCCATGGGCTCTGGTTTTTAACCTTGGTACACGAATTAAAAATCGCAAAACCCTAATGTAAACGAACAGAGACGCCGGAGAAAGGAGAGAGAAAGCGGAAAGGCTTAGGAGAGAGAGAGAGGGAGACAAGAAAGCAGAGAGATTTTAAAAGGAGCCGAGTGATGAGTGATGAGTGAAGAAGTGAGAGTAGAGAGAGAGATGATTTTTTAGATGAACGAAGTTACTATTTTGCCCTCAGTTTTGCTTAACGAATTGGTGCTTGCTATTCTACGCGGGTGTCTATGGGTGTACGTTCGGGTACCCATTCGGGTTCGGTTCGGATCTAATCGGGTTTCGGATTTTCGGGTTTAAAGATTTCAGTCTCATTCGGGTATTTTTAAATTTCGGTCCGGATTCCGTTCGGATCTTTGCGGGTTCGGTTCGGGTTCGGATAACCCTTTTAAATTATTTTTAAAATTTTAATATTCATTATATACTTAAAATTTCTCAAAATCTATAAAACAAAATAATATATTACATATAAATTTGTATAATATATGTCAAAATACCTAAAATTAACATATAAATAGGTTTATTTGAATATTTGGATTGAAAATCAATAGATATTTCAAGCATTTTGGTGTTTTGAATATATTTTAGCTATTTTAGACATTTACTTTTGACTATTTATGTATATTTTCAAGTATTTTAGACAACTTAAAAGTATATTATATATTTTGGATGTTTTTATTATATATTAAATCTAAAAATAAGTAATATATTTAGGTATATAAATCTATTTCGGTTACATTCGGATATCCGAAATATTTCGGTTCGGGTCGGGTTCTGTTTCGGTTCTTAGATATCAAAATTTTGAATCCATTCGGATATTTAATCAATTTCGATTCAGTTTTGGTACTACTTTTTCGGATCGGATTTGGTTCGGTTCTTAGGATCCGGGTTTTTTGCCCAGCACTAGGGGTGGGAAAGAAAATAACGTTAAAATAAAATAAAAATGGACGCGTTAATTATCTGACATTTATTAAAGAGAAAACGTGCAAGATTGAAAGAATTGTCTGAGATTCTGCGAATAGTTAACATCGGAATTTAAGATCAAAAAGTGTTGGGATTTGCTAGTGGCGCCGTTTAGGATGGTATACGATTTCACATTCTTTCTTTTGATTTAATGCTTTACTTTTCCCAATAATTCTTACTACTCCATACCCCATCTGTTTTGAAATATTACATGTTTCGGATAGCTGCACGCTTATTAAAAAAATTATTTCTTACTATCATTAAAATTATAAACTAAAATCTACTCGATCAATTGCAAAATATAACTATCAAATTTGATTGACTACACAATTTTTGATAAACTTAAAGTTGCCTAAAAAAATGAAAACATCTTATATATTAGAACATAAAAATTATTCTAAACATCTTACATTTCAGAACATAGAGAGTAACATTTATTTTCCTGATTTATCAAAAAAGTAAGAAACATGATAAGTAAATAATTATGTTAAAATAATTTATAGCTGATATATTATTACCTATAAATATCCCCAAATTTAAATAAAATATTTTTCTAATATTTCAAATGCATATAATATTTTTATTATATATTTTCGTTAATAATATTATAAGATTTTCACTGAAAATTGATGGATGAAGGTGTTTTTAAGCAAATGAGTTTCTTGTTTAGCTTCGACTTTTAACTAAAATTTTCTTAAATTCACGTGTGAAATTTAAGCAGCTAAAATAAAGAAGAAAATTATTAAATTATTTGTAAGTAGTAAACAAGTAACACATAGTAAAATTGTTCAAGTAATTTGTAATTACGCCATTTTTAACAAGTATTTAAAAGTATAAGTAATCATTTTAACAAACTAAGTTAAATCCAAGTTTCCTTTACTCCAACAAACTAAACCAAGTATGAAGTATATAAAAAATGGCAAGTATTTGGTTTTGATCAGTGTTTTTAAAACCGGACCGGCTAGCGAACCAGAATTTTTTTGGGTCATGGGTCATTGTGGTTCGATCGGGTCTGAACCGGGTTCCATGGGTTTACTTAGATTAAACTAAATTTAATGATATTTTATAAATAATATGTATATTTTAAAAATAATAAATCATATCAAAGAAAATGTTTAAATAGCCATAATGTGTAGAAAAACTTAAAAATAACAATTAAAATCTAAAATCAATATGAAAAGCACATTTAAACGTTATTCACATATTTTATCACTCTAAATTTTCATCACCTTTAAGAAAAAATATATACACATAAGGTAAAAGTTATATTTTGAAATACAAATTTCAGAAACGAAAATGTTTCAATTATTTAAAGTCTTCAAAAGAAGTGATCATGGGAGAATTATTTTTTAAAAGTGAGAAGTAGACAAAAACAATATCTTGATGTGAATATTAACCTTTGTGATTTTTGTAATTTATGAGTTGTAAAGACGACAAAAGAAAAAGGCGAGAGACAATACTTTATTAATCTTTGATAAATCTTATTTTTACTTAAAAAGGAAGAAAAAATAATTGTTTCATTAACAAAATTTTGGCTTATATACGAACCGGGGTTCGGCCGGTTCATTGGGTCGCCGGTTTCCGGGTTTTTGACGGTTCGATAGGATTTTTTAACTGGTTCGATTTTAGTTGGATTTTTTAACTGGTTCGATTTTCGGTTCATGGTTCAACCCGGTCCGACCGTCGGTTCGGTCCGGGTTTTAAAACACTGGTTTTGATAATTCAGTCTCACTAAACTAATACATATATAAATCACTTCGTCCAATAATCTATTCAATAGCCTATCCAATAATCTATTCAATAGCCTATCCAATAATCTATTCAATAGCCTATAATAATCCTACCACTCTCACTCTACTTTATTCTTCAATAATGCTCCATTTGTTCCCGAAACTCTGTTCCCGAAAGTAAGATTTTCTAAAGTGTTCACGCTTATTAAGAATTCAATAAATGTTTATAATTTAATTTTTCTTTTACTTTATTATACACTTTCCAATAAAATTTTCACGAATGAAATTTAATCAATTCAAATATTTTCATTTAATATTTCTTAAAAGTATAAAAAAATACCTTAAACATATAGAAAATTTATTTTTGTGGAACAAGTAAAAAATCAAAAATATCTTATTTTCGGGAACGAAGGGAGTGTTGTTTTACAAGGACTCATTAGTTACTTTTCATCAAAACAAAATTTAGTTGGTGTTCCTACTACGAAATTAATGGAGGTGTTAATAGCGTCTCCTCTAGAGTACGGAACGTATGTATGTGTAGCCACAGTAGCGTGAAGATATATCAATTGATTCTACTTTTTTTCTGAATAAAGGCACAATACGTTATGCTTTCTGTACTAATCAGTGGCCCATCTCGTCGTCGGTCGTTTATATTGTACATGCGCATAGGGCTTAGAAGTGTACAAGTAAGCGTTGGATCTAAGATTTAATTATGATACCACGCATGCATGTGTTTACCTTTTAACGGTATCTTTGAAAATTTATGAGTATGTTTGACGAACAAACACATAGTATAAAGACTAAAGTCACTATAAACACTTTATAAAGAAATAGTATAAACACATTATAAAAATGAGTTTTCTGCAAAAAAAAACCCTCAATGTGATATTTTTTTGCAAATAAATCCACAAACTCAAAAACTCACGGGTCAAACCGCAATATAAACCATATGTATATTTAACATAAATCAAAACTACATCGTTTTAATATTAAAACGAAAGTTAAAAATATTGCAGTCAATGGGTTTCGAACCCTGGCCCAAGCCTAGTTTATCCAGCAATCAAACCAACTAGACTATCAGACATATTCGTTTTATAACTATACGATAGAATATATAATTCCGTGTTTCGACGTTTCAAGCATTAAATAAAAAAGTTGCATACGACGGATATCGAACACATCACACGGGCACAACTTTTTCAACGAGCAAACCAACTCGCCTATCGACAATAATCGTTTATATGATATGCCTAAATACCTATATTCGTTGTGTTTTGATTAAAACTGTATTTTTTTCCCCATTTTAAAATCGTTTTAAAACAAAAATATGAAGTCTTTTGGCAACCCTAAATCGCGATTTAGGGTTCTTAGAGTGGAGAATTGGGGCTTTCAACTCAACCTTCAAAATTTCAATTGATTTTGGGATTCATGATGATTTAAGTCGATTTCTTCAGTTCTGTGCTCTGCTTTAAAAGAATTAAGCAAGAGAAGAGATCATGGCGTTGGGGTTAGTAACCAGAGAAATTCTTTGATATTTTTTTTGAATCAGTTGATTGATTGCTTCGTTTTCTCACCGTTGAACAATTTCCTTACAGCTTTGACCTCTATTTACGATGTGGTGGATATTGGAGCAGCAAAGACGACTATCATGGAGGGTAGAAGAGCAGCTGATGGTTTTACCTTGCAGTCGGTTCTCACACTTGTGGAATACATAGGCTATGAAGATAACATGAACCAAGTATCATGGTTTCCACCTGAAACTCCTGAGAAAAAAGAATTCATCACTGACGATGTGATAATGAGCAAAGTGGTTCACTATTCAATTGGATCTGGAGCAATGATGTTGTTTATCGTCAGGGAAGATGATCCTTATATGGGTAGGCATCTTAATATGAGAGGCTTGTTGAATGATGCTGAGGATGAAGGTGATATTGGGAATGAGAGTGCTAATGAGGATAATAGGGTAAATGACTCTTCTAGTAGTGATTCTGAAATTGAGGAGAGAGGCGGCATGATAGAGCAGGATGATCCTTTTGGTGTTAGTGATAGCGAAGGTGGGTGGTTCAGTAGTTGATGATAATCTGACAATATTCATGCTGGGGCATAGGATGTGTGCTCGGCATGTCTACACTAATTGGAAAAAGAAGTACGGTGGAGCTGTGTTTGAAGATCTGTTCTGGGGTGCTGCTGATGCTTACTACATAGCACGTTTTGAGAAGAAGATGGAAGAGCTGAAGAAGATTTCAGTCCCTGCATATGATGATTTGAAGATATCTCTGTTTTGTCCGTGGTCAAGGGCATTTTTCACAGAATATTCATCTTCTGATGCTGTTGAGAACAACTTAGGGGAGTCTTTCAATGCAGCTATAAGGATAGCAAGAACAAAAAAAGAGCTGAAGCTGATAAGTGTAGGGCAAACTACACTTATAAATCAATTACAAAACTCGAAGAACAGATTGAACTTGCAAAGAATTGCAGTCCTTTGAGTTGTGGATTAGGTGACTATGAAGTTGGGTACTTCAATGATAGGTTTGTGGTGAAGATGAGAGGTGACATATCTTGTACTTGTAGGATGTACAAGATCAGTGGAATTCCTTGCTGCCACATTGTCTCAGCCTTGCGCTTAGAGAAAAACGCTGACCAAGACCCGAAAACACTTATATCTGATTGGTTCACCATTGAGAAACTGAAGACATGTTATGCAAATCCTTTAAAGCCCGTCAACGGCATGAACATGTGGAAGGTGACAACTAATGTAAGGGTCAATCCACCTCCGTTTAAGAAACTTCCAGGGAGACCACCAGGTAAAAAGAGAAAGAGAGATAAAGGTGAACCTAGAGAACCACCAAAAATTTCAAAACGAGGAATGAAAATAGTATGTATCTTCTCTTGTGATGCTTGTTTTATTGTTTGTTTTTCTTCTCTTGTTATTTATGATATTTTTATTTTTTTTCATTTACAGCACTGTGGGAGTTGTGGCCAAGAAGGACATAATAAAATGTATTGCAAGAATCATCCTGTCCCAAAACCACCCAAGAATAGACCTGGAAGGCCACGCAAGGAAGTAATTCCACCTGTTTCAGCTGGTCTATTTATTCATGCACCAGAAGCCACACCTGGAAGCCGAAGGAAATGGTTTGCCTCTGCCTCACAGCCTGAACATGACGTCCCAAGCCTCTCATCGGCACTCCCAAAACGAGGGCCTGGAAGGCCTAGGAAGAAGTTCTCAGAAGGTGTCTCATCATCTCAACCATGACTTTTGTGTTTTTTTATGAATTTATGAATTGTGCTTTTGTCTTTGTCGGATTTTGTAACTCATGTGTTCTTTTTATTAGACTTATATGTTTCTTTTGTCAGACTTATGTGGAAGACTTTTGTTAAACTTATGTGTAAGATTTTTGATGTTAAGATCAGTTTGTTTCAGGTCCATAGCTAAAAAGAGCTTAGATGATACGGCCAGGAGAAGCTCGCTGAAAAAGTTGTGCCCGAGTGAGGCAGGGTTTGAAACTTGCTGACCGCAATATTTTTAATTTTCTTTTTAATATTAAAACGACGTAGTTTTGATTTCTGTTAAATCACTTAACAGAAATACACAGATGATTTATATTGCGGTTTGACTGGCACTTGGAGGTTTGACCCATGGATTTTTTAGTTCGTGGATTAATTTGCAAAAAAAAACTATATTGAGGTTTTTTTGCAGAAAACCCTATAAAAATATAGGAGGTTAAGAAGAACAAAAAAACATATTATATCATCACATACTAATGAATGATTTGTAACCAAAGCATATTATATCATCACATATAATTTCACGGCTTGCTTAAGAACAAGCTTTTGGGTTCTAGCGACATTATCAAAAGCAAAAAATATGACATAGTCCTGACTCCTGCCTGAGTAAGAGACTAGGAGACTCCTGCATTTTCCAACAAATAATAAAAATTAGCAACAGTAGAAGGAAAGCAGTGAGCGTCACATCAAGATCAGTGTTACCTAACTACGTTTGTATCCTATGAAGAGGTTCTGAAGGATTTGAGACCCCTGTACTTTTGCAAAACGTTTTCTTGCGGCTGATCTATGTCTACTTCATCTGGAAATTCTGAAGAACAAGCAAATGTAGATATCAATGAGCACTTGAGAGATTCAGACACTCTACATGGACTCAAATGAATATTTGCACATACACACAGACACATGATGATATATCTATACAGAAAAGAACTCCAAACAAAACACCAACCCTCTTGTCAAGTTTCCATCATCCGAACAAATGAGTAGATTGGCTTATAGCTTTATCACGATACTTAATCACAATACAAATCCAGTGACGCTACAGATACTGTTTGCAAAATTGCAAGTCACAAATGTAGGTAAAAAACAGCTTACCATCATCTCGGAGTCATTATGAGTTTCATTTAGTTAGAACCAATAACTCAGTTAGAACCACCTATGACAAAATCTCCTCAATGAAAGAAGCAAACAAACGCAGGCAATGAATGTTGTCATGCCTTGGCCAGGTCCATGCATGTCAGAAGATCCCCACGAGGAGCCTTCAACACCTGTTTCATATTCAGGGCATGTATCCCACTTAAGTAGCAATATAAAAAGAAAAAAAATCTAATCTTTTGTAAGGGAATAAATACACATACTGTAGATGCAAGCAAGCTTTAAAATATACTCAGAAGAAGTGACTCCAGAATCACCATCATCACTAGAATAGCTTTAAAATATCATCACCAAGTGAATTCAAATCCACAGAAGTAGACAGAGGAAACAAGACTTATCATCATAAAGAACAAGCAAGGCTTAAAACTGAAACACTGCACAAGTGATTCCATTCAAGTTGTTGTTGTTGTCTAAGGTACATAGCAGATGTTTGACCTTCATCTGATCTTTGACCTTTATCTGTTATTGGCTTCTTATTAACTCTGGAAACACACTGTGACACAAAACTATGTTTTATATGTTTGCACTTGAACATGTAATTACCTGAGGGATCCAATACATATAGAGTAATAAGATTGCATCCAAGTCAATTTCACGGTTGGTGTACAAATGGGATAGGTTTAAGATCTTCAAGAAGACACCAAACTCAACTGGCCCCTCTCAAATTACTGTTCTAAAATTTGAAGTGTGTGTAGTGAAGATGTTCTGCAATTGTTTAGATTGTTATTATTGATGCTTTAGTAGGGACTAGTGACAAATGTAGCAGAGAATCTTTAGTACTCTGTTGAGTTGGTAATGAGCTAAGAGTGGATCATCCCTTTGTTTATAGAGCATTCAGTTTTGTAAAGATTGAGTAATACAATGGAAAGCTCACTGCTCAGCCTGTTTGAGCTGGTCTATAATTTTGAACTTCTTGTAACCGAAGAAGCGAGAGAGATCAATAATTAAGCAGAAAAGATGAGAAACTTTTTAAAGATGAAGATGTGATCTGTCCAAACACAATAATCAGAAGAATATAGACAAACACGACAGTGAAAAGTGTAAAAAAAGTTGTCATCCACTGACAAAAGAAAGATTTTATTAAAGAAAGAATCATATGATTATGGACTACAAAAATACAAATATTGAACTGAACTAAAAAGAATAATACAACTGAAACTCTTATCAGTTATCATTACCGAAGCTGAACCTGTTTGAGTTGCATCAGTTTTCTCCTCAAATTACATAAGAAATAGTCAGTACCTAGTAATCATTGACTCATCATCATGATCATCATCACATGAGAAAAGAAGCGACAAGCTCAGCATCAAGGTCGGCCAAACCTTCAAAAATTGTATCCAAATCAACATTAGCTAGATCATTCAAACCTCCTCCTGCAGCAGCCGGAGGTGATAACAGAGCGTTCTTGTTGCTGCAATAATTTTCAGAAACAGCCTCAATCTGATGATGATGTTCATCCTCATCAGGAGGAGTTGTTGATAAAGCAGCGTTGTTGTTGTTGTAGTTGAAGAAACTGTCACAAACAGCGATGATCTGATCATCCTCTGTACTGATCAGCGTTGTTTGATCATTACTCATGTCCTCCTTCTTCTCATGCGATCCTTTTCTTTGATCAAATTCAACGACGTACTCATCACGCAACCTCTCCGCAGCCTTCCACAGTATCTGCATGGACTCCATGGCTTCCATGATTTCTTCCCGGCTCTTACTCGCAAGAAGCTTCTCGTCCTCCCACCAGTAGCCTAGCCCGAGTTCCTTCCGAGCCATGCAAACAGCGATGTCCTCCCGCATCTCTCTGCTGTCTTCCGGAACGGGAGGAGGAGCGGGCCTTTGACCGGAGAGATATGCGGAGACCACCGAATCGACCGAGGAGTGTCCGAAGGAGAAGAAAGAGACGTTGGAATGGGAAGAAGAAGGAGTTGCTAAGATAGCGATCTGAGCGTCGCCGAGAAGACAGAGCTGTGCGGCCTTACTGAAGAGACCATCTCTTCGCTTCGTGAAAGTTACAGCCTTTGAGCTTTTGTCAGTGATCTTCTTAATCTCAGCTTTCCTCTTCGTTCCTCCTCTTTTCACCATTGTTCGAAGAAAACGAAACCCTACTTTTCAATATTACAGAGATTTAGAGAATGTAGAGAAGCTTTAGAACAAAAAGATAGCAAAGTAAACACTCTCTCGATCTATCTGGTCGGTATATATAGGTTACGTTGTTGTAATTAATTTATCCGCTAATCAGTCATTAACTTCGACTATTTCCTTTTTTTTAAACTAAACGGTCATTAAAGATGGATTAACTTACAATATTTCCTTTTTTAAAAGTAACATTAAAACCAGACCCGTTCGATTCAACCTAATTTAATTTAATCGTACCAAAGGTTCGAGAGATGGAAATAAATTAATTACCCCAAGTGATCCTTTTCATTCCCCCCATAATTGCATCACCAGCCCCTTTTTTTTCCTTCTTTTCGTTTATGCCCCCTAGGGTTTCGATTATAGAATTAGGGTTTTTAATCTGTAGTTGGGTCTGGATTGTCTGATTAGACTTGGCTTTCCTTCTTTTAAAGCAAAATCTGTTCTTATAATTCATTGTAATAACTTGGTTCTTCATCTCCCCGATCGACAGAGATAGCTCTCTGAGGTAAATCAAGATTCGCAAAGCTTTTTGCATCTTTTTGCTTGATTTATACGTTTTACGTAACACCTATTCGAAATTGAGGTGACATAAAAACAAAGGGAAGAATATTTTGTGACGAATTAAAATCGTTTTATTTTAGTCTAATTGTTTAAAAAAAAATTTATAAAAAAAACTAATACTAAAGAAAAGAAAAGAAAAACAATTATAAAAAGAAAGAATAGATTAGGTACCACAAAATCAAAGGTAAAGAAGAAAAAAATTTGTGAGTGATCTAAAAAAAAATTAAAAGAAAAAGAGTATAGAAGGTGATAAGGGGAGAATCGAACGTGGAGGGGTGGGGCACCGAAGGCATATAACTAGCAGAAAGAGCCGAGGTGTTCAATCAGGACCGGCTCAATATTGTTAAGGGTCCTAGGGTAAAAGAAAATTTTTACTCTCTAAAATTTATATGCAAGTAATGTTTAAAATATTTTTAAAATTTAATCAGTAATATTTTGTATATTTTCTAATGAAAATAAAACTATATACATATCAAATAATTTTGGACCCTTTTCAATTTTATTTATTATTTATAATTTTTTTATATATAAAAATATAGATTTTTAAAAAATTAAACCTCTTATTTATTATTATACGAGGGGACACGGGCTTGGACCCAGGGCGATCGCACCGCTTGTCCCCCCTTGTAAACTGGCCCTGGTTCAATATGTACTAGTTTACACAAACAAATTATATTCCGGAGCATGTGTCACGTGGGTGCATGGGTCTGCCCCTGCTCCCATCAGTAAGTTTTGGTGTTTGACATAGCTGTTAATAAGTTCACGGTTATTGTCCTCGTATAGGGTACAACTCTATAGAGTATCATTACCAGTGAGCAAAACCGTTGCTTTTTTTTAGTCACTCTCAGGTTCTTTCACCATTTTAATTTTCATTTTTCTAATTAGCCTTATAGATAATTTGACGTAGTATTGAGATATTGTTGTGGCAGATTGGATACTTGACAGTGCTTCGAGATATGATGATTACAACCAGACCATTGCTCAGTCTTTAAAGTAGACCCTTTGGGTGAAATTATTGCTTGATGCTCGCAGATTGAAGGCTAGAGAAGCTGAGAAAAACTTTTGCTTGATGCTCTCAGAGTGATCTGAGTGATCACATTGTGGCGGTTACACTACAAGAAAACACCGGTATTCCGACGACAAATATCGTCGGTATGTCCTCGAAATAACGGTATTCCGAGGACATACCGACGAGAATGGTCGTCGGAAAGTAAAATTTCCTCGGAATTTCCTCAGAAAATTTCGAGGGAATACCGAGAATTAAAGATTCCGAGGACATTCCGAAGAAATATTTTCTAGGACTGTTCGTCGGTATCTCCTCGGATATTTCCGATGGAACGGTCCTCAGAAACATTTCGAGAGAAAATAGGTATCGGAATATTCCGACAAACCTCGGCCGTCGGAATATTCCAAGGAAGTGTATCCGTCGGGATATTCCGAGGAGATATGCCCTCGGAATATTCCGAGGAAGTTGTCGTCGGAATATCCCGAGGGATACACTTCCTCGGAATATTCCCAAAAATAATTTTTTTTAAAATTAAAAATTTATTTTTTTAATTGAAATTCGAAAATATAAAATTAAAATTGAAATAGAAAACATATTAGATAATATTCAAAGTTGTACATACCAAAATAAAACATTCAGAGTTTTTGAAAACACAAAAGAAAGAAACTACGGGAACTGCTCGTTCGGGTACATCCTCTTCATCATCTCAATCATTTGCTCGTTCTGCTTCCTCGTTGCCTCCCATCCCGCCTCTTGATCCGCCATCTTTTGCTCCAACGCAGCTATGCGGTCATCTTTGTCCTTCAACTGGTCCATAAGCACATCTGGATCAACATAGGGCTATGGTGCAGAAGGAGGAACCGACCGGGCTCGACGACCCAAACCGACCAAACGTCCCTTCTTCTTTGAAACCGACTGAAATAGAAAATAAACAAATTTAAATAATAGAAAAGATGATAAAATGAAAATAAAGAAATAAATGAATTGAACTTTTTTATAAAGAACATACCGATTCAACGATTTCGTTGATTCGAATCCGGGACAAGTTGGTCGAAGCCGTCGAAGTGGCGTCCAGGTCGGTTTG
>NC_027755.1:2058181-2060049 GCF_000695525.1 Brassica oleracea var. oleracea
GTTAAATGAAAATATTCCGAGGAAATTCCGACGGACACTTAAATATCCGTCGGAATTTCCTCGGTATGTTCATTAATTCGAGGAAAAAGAATATCCTATGCATGTATATCTATTGGTTTATATTGTTCCTCGGAATTTCCTCAAACTATTCCGAGAAAATTCCGAGGAACACATGTTTCGGGTTTCAAAACATCAAATTTTTTTGCCCTATATCATTTCTTATACAAATGCAATGCATACCATTGAGGAATCTTTGTATAGATGATCATAAACTATGAAATAACAAAATTTCAAAACGAATTGTAAGTATTCCCTTTACCGTTGATTAAAGTGTATAAGTGTTTCTCTTATGTTGTGGGGATTTCGTTCATACAATTGGAAAAGTGTTTATTATAGGGTAAGGAACAAAGTTTTAACTTCATAATCAGTCTAAGACACTTAATAAGGGTTATATAAGTGTTATTCAAACCGTAAAACGTTGTTTTCGGTTTAAAAACCCTACTTCCCCGGAAAAGCCTCGGAATATTCCGAGAAAATTCCGAGAAACACTTGGATTTCCTCAGAATTTCCTCGGAATATTCCGAGAATTCCGAGCCTTTTCCGAGGAAACAGAAACCCTAAAAGAAAAGCCCTAAATCGTCGGAAAAGTCTCGGACTATTCCGAAGAAATTCCGAGGAAATCCCTAAATCCTATTATCCCTCGGAATTTCCTCGGTATTCTTATATTAAAAAAAAAAGGGCGATGCTACTCTGTTTCCGAGTCATCATCACCAGATGAATCTGAATCTGGATCTTGGTGAAACTCTCCAATCTCTGGTTCATCTTCTACGTGAACGACGGCTTCCTCTCCAAAGTCGGTTAAATCGACTACAAGGCCAACTGCAGCTAAATCTTCTGATGCACTTAAGTTACCGGATGTGCTTGGTTGTAGTGGGTCTTCCAGCTCAGAACTTCCATGAACTCGGCCTCTCGGGTTGAGTGATGTAACAGTGACCCATGGATCATCTTTGTTCCTAACCCGGGGGTACTTGATATAACAAACCTGTAACATTTAAAAAATTATTTAATTTGTAAATAAGTGTTATTAATACACATGATGATGAATCATTATGAATAATTGATATATGTATATTTAATTACCTGATCGGCCTGAGAAGAAAGAATGAAAGGATCACAATATTGCAACTTTCGCCTCGAATGTACTGATGTAACACCAAATGCATATGTTCTCACACCTCGATCTGGAGTGTTGTCATACCAATCACAATAGAAAACAGTACAGCGCAATCCAACCAAGCCCGGATACTTGATTTCCATAATCTTTCGTATGTTTCCGTAGTATACATCATCTCCAGATGCAGAACAAACGCCAGCATCATAAGTCGTTCTCTAACGTCTCCTCTTTTGAGTTGTGAATGCATATCCTCGAGTATAAAATCTCGGATATGACTTCACAACATACTCTGGTCCACGCACCATCTCGCGTATCCAATCGTCAAATGTTTCACCTCTGGTTATACCAGCAGACACCTATTAATAGCACATATATATGTTATATCAATATATGTGAATTAGTATAAATATGTGATAAATAATGTTTTAATTTGTTTAAAGCACTCACATAAGTAAGCATTCATCGAGAAAATTCTCTATGCTTCAGTTCTTCAAGTTCCTCCTCTGTGGTGTATCTATATTCGAACCGCTTTTCTGCCATGAAAATCCTGTACATATGTTGACAATAATATAATTAATTAAGATTTAAATTTCAACTTGTTAAAATAAAAATTTGTAAACTAATTTATTTACCTCTCATATTGAAGAACGTCTTCGCAGTTGGTGAGCAAATATGTTTGCAAATGACTGCGCTC
>NC_027755.1:2062016-2070413 GCF_000695525.1 Brassica oleracea var. oleracea
CCGTTTCTGCTTCCGGTTGTCGTTGAACTAACCCCATGAATTCGGTTATACCTCGTTGGTATTCTTCCGTAAGCAATCTCGTGTTCAGATCCAAATGAGGTCGATCAATCCAAGAACGATAATAATTTGAAGAAGACATGCTTTTTTCAATCAAATTCGTGTGTAAATATAGCATGTGAGAGGATGAAGAAATGAAGTGAATGAAGAGGTTGGGGGTGCGGGTATTTATAGATGAAATGCTGCCGACAGTACCGAGGAAATTCCGACGGAATCCCGACGGCAACGGCTCTTTCCTCGGAATTTCCTTGGAATTTTTAAAATCCTCCAACGGCTCTCTAACGGCTATAATATATCCTCGGATATTCGTCGGTGTTTTCCGAGGAATATGATTTCCTCGGTATTTCATCGGTATATTCCGAGGAAATTCCGAGGAAACCCAAATTTTGGGTTTTCTCGGAATTTTCTCCGAAATTCGTCGGAATATTCCAAGGATCTCATTTTCCGTCAGAATGTCCGTCAGAATTACGATGTTTTCTTGCAGTGTTATTCAAAAACTCTTGTGAATCTTTTTTCTGAGGATTGGTCTTTTGTCTTCTTTTAGTTTTAACTGTTGTTCCAAATGAATCAATTTCTCTTTGTTGTACACAAACCTATTAACTCTCTAGTATAAAGTTCTTAAAAAAAAAACTATCAAAGAAATGCAACATGACGAATAAAACTTAAAGAAACTGAGAATGAAATTCAAGTTTAATAAAATGTTGGCAGAGACTGAGACAGCAAAATAAGCAAAATTCAAATCCAGGATACTAAACCCTCTTTGGAGTTTAGAAGTTTTTAGTTTTGTTGTTGCGAGCTAACCCCTGAAGGCCTGAACCAACAACTAATCATCGGATCCCTCTGACATTCCAATGGATTGTTTTAGAAACCAATGCCCTTAAGTCCAGGACTCACGAGGGTCTTTTGATGATAGAGACACAACCAACACTTTCAAGAAGCTCCAGGGACAGCAGCCGCTGCAGTAGCATACATGTTTGAGTCTTGATTAGCACATCCGTTGCTGTAACCTTGACCTCTTGAGTATCCTCCGTTCCATTGGAGGCCCGCTTCACCTCTCCACTGTCATTTTAAGAGATTACCAAAGCTGAAAATCAGTAATGGATGCAAATTCCCAGAAAGGGTTGATAAGTATTGGACATTCATTTTAGAGATTAAGTTAACTAGTTCATTGATTACAACAACTTAAGACACGAAACTAAGACAACAACAATATTATATAAGAGAGTATAATGACGTGGCTTTCTACTAGCTTCATTATATATCTGGATAGCTGTAAAGTCCTAAAAACACAGGACGATCAACAACTGTTTCAGAGATTAGATAAAGTTCAGGGAGATGACAAGTGGGCCAAGGAGGCATGCATTTGATTTGTCAATCAAAATATTTAACAAATAACACAGGAATGTGTTAGTTCCGCTACATCATTATGGCCCGCAATACACCTACTATCCATTGTCAGCCATTGACTTTGGCTTCAAGGATTTCTACAACTTTATCCACCACATGGAGACAAGAGAAACAAAGACACCAATGTAATCTAAAACTAAGTTTTGACATAGACCATACTAATAAAACTGCATGTAAGGCTCCATTAAGACAAAACACACTAATCCAACTTAAGCTTTCATGTACCTGTCTGTTTGGGCTTCGTCCCCAAGAAAGCCGGACAGTGTTTTTCCCGATGACTGTCCCATTCAAATTCTCAATGGCTTCTTCAGCACTCTTCCTGTCAAAACCAGTGGCACATCACTTTGCAAAGTCCCACGCTACCAGATGAGCAAGCTGACAAGCGCAGTTCATGTTCGTACCTGTTACCAAATTGGACAAAACCGCATCCTTTTCCTACAGGGATCTTCACCGAAACAACCTCCCCAAACTGAGAGAAAGGCTGCATGAGGTCTTCTTCAGTAACATCAGCATCAATGCCACCAACAAATATCTGCAATGTGATAAAAAGGACAATGAGCAGTGAGGTGTGTATTGTTGTTAGCAGAGGCATCAGCTAAGAGAACTCACTGTTGAGTTATTTGAATCTCCATCAGACACTGAACCATTCCCTCCATGTCCACCAGCTAATGTCAGAGCTAATTAAAAAAAAAATACATTTCACTTCAAATGCTAAGTTAAAAACATTAAGACAACTTACTACTCAAGTAAATGCTTAATACAAATAACTAAAAGTTGTAGAAAAAAACACAAAAAAAAACACAAAACAGAGAGAAAACATTTTAGTCATAAAGATGAAACCATCACTTACCTTGTGAACCATTTTGTTGGCCGTACGTAGCAGCCCTTTTAGGAGTTGCAATACCAACACGCATCTGCCTGCTTGAGCAGAAAGCACCATTCATCTCAGTCAACGCCCTTGACCGCTCGCCCTCATCACCAAACCTGACAAAGCCGTAACCTTTGGAACGCCCAGTGTTGGAATCGATCACAACCTTTGCACCTTTGACAGATTGATACCCAGCAAAAGTCTCGAGCAGTAGAGCATCAGTCACGTCTGGAGCCAAGTCTCCCACGAATATCGACAGGTCAGGACCACCGTTTTCAGAGGCTCTTTTTTCACCAGTGCTGAAAGACGCCCAGTTTAGACGGAAGGGCTGGTCTGCGTTGGGCATGGTTACACCGCTGTAGCTCTGAAGGACTTCCTCAGCTGCTGAGCGTGAAAGAAACTCCACAAAACCGTACCCTTCTGACTGATTAGTTTGCTTGTTTCTTATCACTTTAACAGAAGAAACCTGCATTAATAACAAAACAAGAAACCATAAGTTAAAAAAGGAAAGGAAAAAAACAACTTTAATAGCTAAACAGAACACTGGTCTGATCTGGGTTTTAAATTGCGTGTGGCGAACCAACGCGATTAGGGGCTCGACTCTCGCCAAGCGCCATGGCGAGGCAAGTCGATCGCCATGTGCAACACATTTAAAACGGTGTTTTTTTATTTATAACTACATGTTATGACATGGCAATAACAAAAGCACAGTAAAGGATAAATTAAAACAACAAATTCATTGAGTTTGTTGGATGATCCTCCGGTCTCATACATAGTAGAAGTTCAAAGTAGAAAAGAATATGAGACTAGGGAAGAATGATGCGAGAGGAGGATAGAGGTTTGCTTGATAGGAGAAAATAGTATATGAGAACTGATAACTAACCGAGAAAGAAAAGAGCTAGGAAGAAGATTTGTAAGGCCGTGAATAGAGAAGAATAATATCAAAGAAAGAGCTGATGAAAACTTTAGGGAATCATCATATAGTAGACTGAGTTAGGGTTTGTTGATAGATTATACTCCCTCTGTTTCATATTAAGTGTCGTTTTAGAGAATTTTTTTCGTTACAAAATAAGTGTCGTTTTCGATTTTCAATGCAAAATTTATTAATTTTATGCAAAATTTATTTTTCTATTGGTCAAAATATGGTTAAGTGTATAGGTAATAGTGTTTTTTTATAGGAAATGTACAAAATTAATTGTTTTCTTAATCCGTGTGCTGAAACCTAAAACGACACTTATAATAAAACAGAGGGAGTATTAGACGGCAAAGCTTCATGTTAACATGGCCTCAGTTTAATAACCTAAATCTGTACAAACCAAGTTGGTTTGTCTAAAATCAATGAAGCTTCGCTATAGGCGCCTTAGGAACTACTTCCTCCGTTCCTAAAAGATCTATGTTTTAGAATTTTTACACTTTTTAATAAAACATATTAAAATTTATATTCCCTCAGTTCCTAAAAGATCTATGTTTTAGAATTTTCATACTTTTTAATAAAACATATCAAAACTTAGCTATAAATGCATAGTTTTTTGTAATTTTATATTTCCTATATTTTTAAACCAATAAAATCTTAAAAAAATGCAATTAATGTTCTTGGACTTCACAATTTCTCAGTTGACAAAAATTACATTGGAAATATAAAATATGTATCTTTTTGAAACAAATTTTTTTTCTAAAATATAGATCTTTTAGGAACGGAGGGAGTACTACTAAAGCGTTCAATAGCGATCGCTATGTGTACCTCGCTTGGCTTTGAGGTGATGAAGCGACGAGGTCACCGCTACACCTCGCCTCGCGCCATGGCGACCAAAGCGATGGCTATTTAAAACCAAGGGTCTGATTAATGAAAAGGACGACCAATTGAGAAACGGTCTCGTGACATGTTAAAAGGTGGCAAATGTACTTTTATTGCCCTACGAAAATGAACTTTAAATGTTGTTCTTTTTAAAGTCAACGTACTTGTCCAATTACCATAAATGTCAACCTTTTGGCTTCTACGCAATCACACAATGGTCACTTATTTACATCTAAAGCATACAAAAAAGTTTCTAAATTTTACATTGAGTTCATGACAAGGAACGCATGGCCTGATTTGGACATAGTCAAGTGAAACATTGGCGTATAAATCCCAAATTTCAGGAAATAATTTACATAAACATAGGTCTACAAAGTGGTTTTAATTTTTTTTAAATCAAAATCATTACTAAATTGACTTATCTCCAAAATCTCAAGATCTGTAAACGGATGTTACATCTATCACTTTCGTTGTCCGAACCAAAAAAAAAAATTCATGAAGAATGGTAATAACCTCGTTGGTGTGAGAGAAACATGTGTGGAGATAAGTCTCGTCCATCCAATGAAGAAGATCACCAACCCAGAGAGTCTTCACATCATCTCCACCAGATCCACCACGCTGCTGCTGCTGGTGATAAGGAACGTAGTGAAACTGAGGAGGATGCTGATAGTGACCTTGGGTGTACGGTTCGTATTGGTGAGGATACATCATCATATGCTGCTGCTGCATCACCGCCATTGGGTACTGCATCGCCGCCATCCATTGTTGCTGGTTTTGCCAGTGCTGTTGCGGCGGAGGAGGAGTCGGTTGCTGCAACGGTGGCGGCGTTGTTCCGGCTGATGACGAATCTGGACCGTTGTTTGTCGTCTGCATCTTTGAAGAATCCGATCCGATCTGGAGTACTCACTCACCACCTCTGCTGGAATTCAAAACCTCTCTCTCTCGGTGTAATGGAGAAAAGCTTGTTGTGGAGCTTCTCTGTTAATGGTGGAAGCTAGGGGAGAGAGAGAGAGAGAGAGAGAGAGGATTAGATTTGATCTTTAGAAGATAATGGAGGCGGAGAGAGAGAGAGAGAGAGAGAGAGAAGAGAAGAGAAGAGAGAGTGTTGTGTAGATTCGGAGGGTTTAAGGTCTGAAAGAGAAGTGGTGCGAACGTGGGACCCAGTTACATCCTCAAAGTTAGATCCAACGGTTCTGATTCGACCGAATTTTTAGGGTTGACATCAACTCATGACAGTTGATGATCCAAGTGCTAAATCGGGCAAATAAAAAAAAATTGATTTGAAAATTCCTTCAACGTTATTCGGATAAATACATACACTAACAATTAGAACACAAATAGTAAACCATGCAAAACTTTTTTTAATATTAGTAAATTTAATTAATATACAAGTAATAACTAATACTTTAAGAATTATAAAAAGCTCCAACATGAGACCACCCATCTGTTCAGATATCCATCCATCAACGTTCAACATTGCATCCATCATCGCGCAGAAGCAATTCCTTGACCACTCTGTCTTGTTTAAACCGTTGTTTATCTGTAAATCGAACCTCTGGCAGCACTTCAATTTATCTGCAGCAAGACAAGACAAAACCAAATGAAAAGTATCAAACTACAACTTTCATTGAAAATAAGAAATAATTTCAACAATCGCACGGTTCCTCTATCAAGTTGCAGTTAAAATTCTACTATCTACAGTGCTTCGTCCTTTAAAAAACTGAGAAACTAAAGTTCCAAGCTAAAATTAACAAGACCAGTTTTCAGTTAGTGAGTAATTTAAAGTCTAGCTTTAACGAAAAACAACATCTGCTGATAGGACGAGCACAGAGAGCAAGCGAGAATTTCTGCATTAAGAGGGCCAAAATCAATAGACAGAAGAGATATTCAATAGATATACACACACACAAAAAAAAACTTTTCGTTTCTGGTACAGTGAATGTATAAGGAGACTGATCAACTACAAGAAATTAACAACGAGTTAAGAGGACATGAGGCTTAAGTTGAAAACCTGAACTATGTTTGTTGAGGACTTAAGAAAACTCTAGAGTATCTACTGCAACAAATTAAAGCAAACTCTCAAGCAAGATATGATGAGTTACCAACTTAAAGAAGGTCTTCCACGCAATAATTTTGCAACATGGGTCATCCCTTAGCCCACACAGAGGATGTAAAGGGATAAACTAATTCCCTCCGGTTTTTCTTCCAGTCAACTGATTAAGTTGTACAAAACTCAATCTTGCGTACTGCCCATCTTCAGTAAAGATTGACTGTCAGATATATATTATAGGAGTTAAAACTTGGTTGCTCATTCACTTAATATGACACAAAACTATTGGTAAGTGATATATACACAGAACATGACACTCAACATCAGAAAGCTCGGAGCCTGCCCACAGTTATATATTTGATTATAACAGAGATGAATAAGAATATCAAACGATTCAGAAAACGAAGGATTGTTTGTTCAAAAAAGACAAAGGATTGAATGAAGCGCAAAACAAAGAAATCAAAGCTAGATTCAGACTATAACTGAAGATGGCAGAAACGCCGTTGTAGAGAGGGAAATGTTTTAATTTTAGCCAGTAGAATCCCACATCGGAGAAAACAAACTTCTACTTGTTGTATATTAAGTTTAGCTCGCAGGTACGGCACGTCCAGCTTGGAAACGCCGGCTTGTGATCCAAGTGGAGACAACAAGGTGACAGGACGTTGGACTGATCTTTTTGGGCCGGGTTCGTGTTTGCTATTTACTGACCTGCCCATTCCAAGTCGGGAGTTGGGTGTTCGGACTTGAGCGAAGGCTTGCGGTTTGGACACTCTTAGAGCGGAGGAGATCACGGGCTGGTGCCTCCCGAGTCCCACTTTGTTTAATACCATTGGGGTTTTTTACTGAGCCAATAACCATAATCCTATTTTCAACGTTAGAAATACATTATTCTATATATATAATGATTTCAGTCACTTAAAATCGATAATATTTTAATTAAAAAATAATTTTCTGAATTTTACATAACAAATACATAAATCAAAATTTCTTTTCAAACAAATATTTTACTACTACAATTAAGAAAGAAAAAAATCGTATTTAACGTTCATTTTAATTATTTTTAAAAAAATTACAGAATGGATTTTCATTTAAAATAAATAAAATATTGTTACTTTTACTAAATAAAATATTCATAAATTTAGTTGCATTCTATGGTGCTTCAACAATCGAACCATCAATAAACCATGTCTTCGTTTTAATGCGGAAAGCGTTTATCTCAAATAATTATTTATTATATTTTCTTCCGGCTGAAACATTGAAGTAACTAGGTGCATAGTTTAACTACATTATAGGTGTATTATATAGTTTTGTTTATGGGATTTTATTGTTTTTTGTCTATAATGTGATTGATGAGACTTTGGATATTACATAGGTTGATGAGTTTGATATAAGAATGAATGACGAAGTCATATGTTGATATTTTTATATCTTATATGTTCAAAGTTGAGGGTGATGGAACTTGTTAGTGTTTACTTAGTTAGTTGTTTGTATATAAATCAAATAGTGCATGGAAAAAGATAATAAATTTGGATTTAAAATGTTAGGGTTTCAAAATAACTGGGCCTTGAATCTGTGGTTTAGTCTAATACTGAAAAAACTGTTAGGACTTCAACTCTTTTTTTTCTCTATGTCGGGAATGTAGGCACTAATTTCCCGATTCATGTAGGTAAAATTGTTTCTTAGTTTGTGAGATTGAAAAGCGTAGATTGATTTTAAGCATGATTGATGAGAGGTTTACTTGCATCAGCTTCGTCTACCGTGGGTGTTGAGTTTCGTCGGTGTCAGATGTTAGACATGCAAGAGAGAAGATCTGAATATGTTAATTTCGTGTTTTGTTTTTTCTTCTCTCGTGTTTTGTGGGTTCCACTCTTATCTCAGGCTGTACAATAGATGAAGTCTGGCTAGGCCGTCTCACTTCTCTGAAGTATTCCCTTGATTAAGCTCCCACCAACATCTATCTTCTGATTATGTCTTGAAGTCGAGGAGCTTCCAAAAAAATTAGCTTACATATGCTGTTCCGCTTGGAATGGAGAGTTCTGAAATGCCGCATAAAAAACATATTGGCAAATAACTAATGATTGTCAACAACTATCACTATACTAAATAGAAAATAAATCAAGGTTTTTTGTTCTGCACAAACTAAAATCTTACAACAGGGTTGTCACGGTCTTTTTTCAGGAGCAAGATCTTTTTCTTCCCAGAAACCATAGTCAATGCAAT